>NW_027667306.1:0-61000 GCF_963924665.1 Micromys minutus | reverse complement strand
TTTTGTGGCAAAAATGCAGAAATTCCCCTTATTTTGAGGTAAAAAGGCTGAAATTCCCCTTATTTGGCGGCAAAAAGTCAGAAATTTCCCTTATCTTGGGGCAAAATTGCAGAAATTTCACTTATTTCAGGGTAATAAGTCATAAATTTTGCTCATTTTGGGGCAAAAAAGAAAGAAAATCCCTTTTTTGGAGGGAAAAAGACAGAAATTCCACTTATTTAGAGGCAAAAGGGCAAAAATTACCCTGATTCTGGAGCAAAAATGAAGAAATTTCCCTTTTGTATGGCATAAAGTTATGCATTCCCCTTATTTTCGGGCATAAAGGCAGAAATTCCCCGTATTTTGGAGCAAAATTGCAGAAATTCCCCTAATTGTGGGGCAATAATGCAGATATTCTCTATATGTTGGGGCAAAAAGACAGAAATTCCCCTTATTTTGGGGCAAAACTCAGAAATTCCACTTATTTTGGGGCAAAATTCCAGAAATTCCCCTTATTTTGGGACAAAATTGCAGAAATTTCACTTATTTTAGGGCAAAATTGCAGAAATTTCACTTATTTCAGGGAAAAAAGGCAGAAATTTTCCTTATTTTGGAGCAAAAAGGCAGAAATTCCTAATACTTTGTGGCAAAAATGCAGAAATTCCCCTTATTTTGAGGTGAAAAGGCTGAAATTCCCCTAATTTGCGGGAAAAAAGGCCGAAATTTCCCTTATTTTGGGGAAAAATGGCAGAAATTTCAATTATTTCAGGGTAATAAGTCAGAAAATTTCTTGATTTTGGGGCAAAAAAGACAGAAAATCCCTTTGTTTTAGAGGAAAAACAGAAATTCCACTTATTTAGAGGCAAAAAAGCAGAAATTCCCCTTATTTTGGAGCAAAAATGAAGAAATTTTCCTTTTTTAAGGCAAAAAGTTATGCATTCCCCTTTTTTTCGTGCAAAAAGGCAGAAATTCCCCGTATTTTGGAGCAAAATTGCAGAAATTCCCCTAATTGTGGTGCAAAAAAGCAGAAATTCTCTATATGTTGGGGCAAAAACACAGAAATTCTCTTTATTTTGGGGCAAAACTCAGAAATTCCACTTATTTTGGGGCAAAATTGCAGAAATTTCACTTATTTCAGGGAAAAAAGGCAGAAATTCCTAATATTTTGTGGCAAAAATGCAGAAATTCCCCTTATTTTGAGGTAAAAAGCGTGAAATTCCCCTTATTTTTGGGCAAAAAGGCAAAAATTTCCCTTATTTTGGGGCAAAATTGCAGAAACTTCACTTATTTCAGAGTAATAAGTCAAAAATTTTTCTTATTTTGGGGCAAAAAAGAAAATCCCTTTGTTTTGGGGAAAAAAGACAGAAATTCCAATTATTTAGAGGCAAAAAAGCAGAAATTCCCCTTATTTTGAAGCAAAAATGAAGAAATTTCCCTTTTTTAAGGCAAAAGGGTATGCATTCTTCTTATTTTCGGGCAAAAAGGCAGAAATTCCTCGCATTTTGGAGCAAAATTGCAAAAATTCCCTTAATTGTGGGGCAAAAATGCAGAAATTCCCTATATGTTGGGGCAAAAGACAGAAATTCTCTTTATTTTGGGGCAAAACTCAGAAATTCCACTTATTTTGGGGCAAAATTCCAGAAATTTTCCTAATTCTGGGGCAAAATTGCAGAAATTTCACTTATTTTGGGCAAAATTTCACAAATTTCACTTATTTCAGGGAAAAAAAAGGAATTTTGTTATTTTGGTGCAAAAAGGCAGAAATTCCCCTTATTTTGAGGTAAAAAGGCTAAAATTCCCCTTATTTGGGGGCAAAAAGGCAGAAATATCCCTTATTTTGGGGCAAAATTGCAGAAATTTCACTTATTACAGGGTAATAAATCAGAAATTCTCCTTAATTTGGGGCAAAAAAGACAGAAATTCCCTTTTTTGGGGGGCAAGAAGAAGAAATTCCACTTATTTAGAGGCAAGAAGGCAAAAATTCCCCTTATTTTGGAGCAAAAATGAAGAAATTTCCCTTTTTATGGCAAAAAGGTATGTATTCCCATTATTTTCGGGCAAAAAGGCAGATTCCCCGTATTTTGGAGCAAAATTGCAGAAATTCCTCTAAATTTGGGGCAAAAGGCAGAAATTCCCTTTATTTCGGGGCAAAAATCATAAATTCCCCTTATTTTGGGGCAAAATTCAAGAAATTTCTTTTATTTTGAGGCAAAATTGAAGGAATTTACCTTATTTTGGGGCACAATTGCAGAAATTTTTCTTATTTGGGGCAAAATTGCAGAAATTTCACTTATTTTCAGGTAAAAAGGCTGAAATTTCCTATATTTTGGGGCAAAAAGGCAGAAATTCCCATTTTTTTGGGGCAAAAAAGGAGAAATTCACCTTATTTTTAGGTAAAATTGCAGAAATTTCACATATTTCAGGACAAAAAGGTAGAAATTTCCCTAATTTGAGGCAAAATTGCAGAAATTTCACTTATTTCAGGGTAATAAGTCAGAAATTCCCCTTATTTTGGGCCAAAAAACCCAGAAATTCCCTTTTTTTGGGGGGAAAAAGACAGAAATTCCACTTATTGAGAAGCAAAAAGGCAGAAATTCCCCTTATTTTGGAGCAAAAAATGAAGAAATTTCCCTTTTTTATGGCAAAAAGTTATGCATTCCCCTTATTTTCGTGCAAAAAGGAAGAAATTCCCCGTATTTTGGAGCAGAATTGCAGAATTTCCCCTAATTGTGGTGCAAAAAGGCAGAAATTCCCTATATGTTGGGGCAAAAACTCAGAAATTCTCATTATTTTGGGTCAAAACTCAGAAATTCCACTTATTTTTGGGAAAAATTGCAGAAATTTCACTTACTTCAGGGAAAAAAGGCAGAAATTCCTAATATTTTGTGGCAAAAATGCAGAAATTCCCCTTATTTTGAGGTAAAAAGGGTGAAATTCCCCTTATTTGTGAACAAAAAGGCAAAAATTTCCCTTATTTTGGGGCAAAATTGCAGAAACTTCACTTATTTCAGAGTAATAAGTTAGAATTTTTTTTTACTTTGGGGCAAAAAAGACAGAAAATCCCTTTGTTTTGGGGAAAAAAGACAGAAATTCCACTTATTTAGAGGCAAAAAAAGCAGAAATTCCCCTTATTTTGAAGCAAAAATGAAGAAATTTCTCTTTTTTAAGGCAAAAAGGTATGCATTCTTCTTATTTTCGGGCAAAAAGGCAGAAATTCCCCGTATTTTAGAGCAATATTGCAAAAATTCCCCTAATTGTGGGGCAAAAATGCAGAAATTCCCTATATGTTGGGGCAAAAGACAGAAATTCTCCTTATTTTGGGGCAAAACTCAGAAATTCCACTTATTTTGGGGCAAAATTCCAGAAATTTCCCTTATTCTGGGGCAAAATTGCAGAAATTTCACTTATTTTAGGCAAAATTGCAGAAATTTCACTTATTTCAGGGAAAAAAAGGAATTTTGTTAATTTGGGGCAAAAAGGCAGAAATTCCCATTATTTTGAGGTAAAAATGCTGAAATTCCCCTTATTTGGGGGCAAAAAGGCAGAAATATCCCTTATTTTGGGGCAAAATTGCAGAAATTTCACTTATTTCAGGGTAATAAGTCAGAAATTCTCTTTAATTTGGGGCAAAAAAGACAGAAATTCTCTTTGTTTTGGGGCAAAAAGAAGAAATTTCACTTATTTAGAGGCAAGAAGGCAGAAATTCCCCTTATTTTGGAGCAAAAATGAAGAAATTTCCCTTTTTATGGCAAAAAGGTATGCATTCCCATTATTTTCGGGCAAAAAGGCAGAAATTTCCCGTATTTTGGAGCAAAATTGCAGAAATTCCCCTAAATTTGGGGCAAAAGGCAGAAATTCCCTATATTTTGGGGCAAGAATCATAAATTCCCCTTATTTTGGGGCAAAATTCAAGAAATTTCTTTTATTTTGAGGCAAAATTGAAGGAATTTACCTTATTTTGGGGCACAATTGCAGAATTTTTTCTTATTTGGGGCAAAATTGCAGAAATTTCACTTATTTTCAGGTAAAAAGGCTGAAATTTCCTTTATTTTGGGGCCAAAAGGGAGAAATTCCCCTTATTTTGGGGCAAAATTGCAGAAATTTTTATTATTATTGGGAAAAATTGCAGCAATTTTCCTTATTTTAGGGCAAAATTGCAGCAATTTCACTTATTTCAGATAAAAAAGTAAAAATTTTTCTTATTTTGGGGCAAAAAGGAAGAAATTCCCATTATTTTGGGGCAAAAAGGCAAAAATTCACCTTATTTTGGGGTAAAATTGCAGACATTTCACATATTTCAGAGCAAAAAGGCAGAAATTTCCCTTATTTTGGGGCAAAATTGCAGAAATTTCACTTATTTCAAGGTAATAAGTCAGAAATTCCCCTTATTTTGGGGCAAAAAAATACAGAAATTCCCTTTGTTTTGGGGGAAAAAGACAGAAATTCCACTTATTTAGAGGCAAAAAAGCAGAAATTCTTCTCATTCTGGAGCAAAAATGAAGAAATTTTCCTCGTTTATGGAAAAAGGTTATGCATTCCCCTTATTTTCAGGCAAAAAGGCAGAAATTCCCTGTATTTTGGACCAAAATTGCAGAAATTCCCCTAATTGTTGGGCAAAAAGTCAGAAATTCCCTATATGTTGGGGCAAAAACACAGAAATTCTCCTTATTTTGGGGCAAAATTCAGAAATTCCCCATATTTTGGGGCAAAATTCCAGAAATTTACCTTATTTTGGGGCCAAATTGCAGAAATTTCACTTAATTTGGTGCAAAATTGCAGAAATTTCAATTATTTAATAAAAAGGCAGAAATTTTTCTTATTTTGCGGCAAAAATGCAGAAATTCCCCTTATTTTGAGTAAAAATGCTGAAATTCCCCTTATTTGGGGGCAAAAAGGCAGAAATTTCCCCTATTTTGGGGCAAAGAGACAGAAATTCCCCTTATTTTGTGGCAAAAATGCAGAAATTTCTTTTATTTTGGGGCAAAATTGCAGAAATTTCACATATTTCAGGGCATAATTCAAAAATTCCTTTTATTTTGGGGCAAAATGACAGAAATTCCGCTTATTTTTGGGTAAAATGCCAGAGATTTCACTTATTTTGAGGTAAAAAGGCAGAAATTGCTTTAATTTTGGGGCAAAAATGAAGAAATTTCCGTTTTTTGTGGCAAAAGGTGTACATTCCCCTTACTTTCGGGATAAAAAGCAGAAATTCCCCATATTTTGAAGAGAAATTGCAGAAATTCTCTCAATTTTCGGGCAAAAAGGCAGAAATTCTCCTTATTTTGGGGCAAAAAGACAGAAAATCTTCTTTTTCAGGAGCAAACAGTCAGAAATTCCCCTTATTTTGAAGCAAAATTGCAGAAATTTTATTTACATTGGGGCAAAATTGCAGAAATTTCCCTTATTTTGGGGCGAAATTGCAGAAATTTCACTTATTTCAGGGTAATGAGTCAGAAATTTACCTTATTTTGAGGCAAAAAAGACAGAAATTCCCTTTGTTTTGAAGTAAAAATACAGAAATTCCACTTATATAGAGGCAAAAAGGAAGAAATTCCCTTTATTTTGGAGCAAAAATGAAGAAATTTCACTTTTTATGGCAAAAAGGTATGCTTTCCCATTATTTTCGGGCAAAAAGGCAGAAATTCCTTGTATATTGGAGCAAAAATGCAGAAATTCCCCTTTATTTAGGCAAAAGGCAGAAATTCCCTTTATTTTGGGGCAAAAATCAGAAATTCCCATTATTTTGGGGCAAAATTCCAGAAATTTCCTTTATTTTGGGGCAAAATTGCAGGAATTTACCTTAATTTGGGGCAAAATTGTAGAAATTTCCCTTATTTGGGGCAAAATTGCAGAAATTTCACTTATTTTCAGGTAAAAAGGCTGAAATTTCCTTTGTTTTGGTGCAAAAAGGAAGAAATTCCCCTTATTTTGGGGCAAAATTGCAGAAATTTCACTTATTTTAGAGAAAAAAAGCAAAAATTTTTCTTATTTTTGGTCAAAAAGGCAGAAATTCCCATTATTTTGGGGCCAAAAGGCAGAAATTCACCTTATTTATGGGCAAAAGGGCCGAAATTCACCTTATTTTGGGGTAAAATTGAGGAATTTCATATATTTCAGGGCAAAAAGACAGAAATTTCCCTTATTTTGGGGCAAAATTGCAGAAATTTCACTTATTTCAGGGTAATAAGTCAGAAATTTTCTTTATTTTGGGGCAAAAATACAGAAATTACCTTTTTTGAGAGGGAAAAAACAGAAATTCCACTTATTTAGAGGCAAAAAGGCAGAAATTCCCCTTATTTTGGAGCAAAAATGAAGAAATTTCCATTTTTTAAGGCAAAAAGGTATGCATTCCCCTTATTTTCGGGCAAAAAGGCAGAATTTCACCGTATTTTGGAGCAAAATTGCAGAAATTCCTCCAATTTCGGGGCAAAAGGCAGAAATTCTCTTTATTTTTGGGCAAAAATCAGAAATTCCCCTTACTTTGGGCCAAAATTCCAGAAATTTCCTTTATTTTGGGGCAAAATTGCAGAAATTTAACTTATTTATGGGCAAAATTGCAGAATTTTCACTTATTTCAGGGAAAAAAGGCAGAAATTTTTCTTATTTTGGGGCAAAAAGGCACAAATTCCTAATATTTTGTGGCAAAAATGCAGAAATTCCCCTTATTTTGAGGTACAAAGGCTGAAATTTCCCGTATTTGGGGGCAAAGAGGCAGGAATTTTTTTTATTTTGTTGCAAAATTGCAGTAATTTACTTTATTTTGGGGCAAAATTGCAGAAATTTAACTTATTTCAGGGTAATAAATCAAAAATTTTCCTTTTTTTTAGGGCAAAAAAGACAGAAATTCTCTTTGTTTTTGAGGAAAAAGTCAGAAATTCCACTTATTTAGAGGAAAAAAGTCAGAAATTCCCCTTATTTTTGAGCAAAAATGACGAAATTTCCCTTTTTTTGGCAAAAAGGCTGAAATTCCCCGTATTTTCAGGCAAAAATTCAGATATTCCCCTTATGTGTGGGCCAAAAGACAGAAATTTCGTTTATTTTTGGGGTAAAGGCAGAAATTGCACTTATTTTGAGTCAAAAAGGCGGAAAATTTCCTTATTTTTGGGCAAAAATGAAGAAATTTCCCTTTTTTATGGCAAAAAGGTATACATTCCCTTTATTTTCGGGCAAAAAGGCAGAAATTCTCCGTATTTTGAAGCAAAATTGCAGAAATTCCCCTAATTGTGGGGCAAATAGGCAGAAATTCCCTATATGTTGGGGCAAAAAGACAGAAATTCTCCTTATTTTGGGGCAAAACTCAGAAATTTCACTTATTTTAGGGCAAAATTGCAGAAATTTCAGTTATTTCAGAGAAAAAAAGCAAAAATTTTTCTTATTTTGGGGCAAAAAGGCAGAAATTCCCATTATTTTGGGGCAAAAAGGCAGAAATTCACCTTATTTTGGGGTAAAATTGCAGAAATTTCACGGCAAAAAGACAGAAATTTCCCTTATTTTGGGTCAAAATTGCAGAAATTTCACTTATTTCAGGGTAATAAGTCAGAAATTTTATTTATTTTGGGGCAAAAATACAGAAATTACCTTTTTTTGGGGGGAAAAATACAGAAATTCCATTTATTTAGATGCAAAAAGGCAGAAATTCCCCTTATATTGGAGCAAAAATTAAGAATTTTCCCTTTTTTTATAGCAAAAAGGTATGCATTCCCCTTATTTTCAGGCAAAAAAGGCAGAAATTCACCAAATTTTGGAGCAAAATTGCAGAAATTCCCCTAATTTTAGGGCAAAAGGCAGAAATTCTCTTTATTTTGGGGCAAAAATCAGAAATTCCCCTTACTTTCGGGCAAAATTCCAGAAATTTCCTTTATTTTGGGGCAAAATTACAGAAATTTATCTTATTTATGGGCAAAATTGCAGAATTTTCACTTATTTCAGGGAAAAAAGGCAGAAATTTTCTTTATTTTGGGGCAAAAAGGCACAAATTCCTAATATTTTGTGGCAAAAATGCTGAAATTCCCCTTATTTTGAGGTAAAAAGGCTGAAATTTCCCGTATTTGGGGGCAAAAAGGCAGAAATTTTTTTTATTTTGGGGCAAAATAGCAGGAATTTACTTTATTTTGGGGCAAATTGCAGAAATTTCACTTATTTCAGGGTAATAAGTCAAAAATTTTCCTTATTTTATGGCAAAAAAGACAGAAATTCTCTTTGTTTTTGGGGGAAAAGTCAGAAATTCCCCTTATTTTCGGGGAAAAGGGCAGAAATTCCCCGTATTTTGGAGCAAAATTTCAGAAAATCCCCTAATTGTGGGGCAAAAAGGCAGAAATTCTCTATATGTTAAGGTAAAAATACAGATATTCTTTTTATTTGGGGGCAAAACTCAGAAATTCCACTTATTTAGAGGAAAAATGGCAGAAATTCCTCTTATTTTGGAGCAAAAATGAAGAAATTTCCCTTTTTTATGGCAAAAAGGTATGCATTCTCTTTATTTTCGGGCAAAAAGGCAGAAATTCCCTGTATTTTGGAGCAAAATTGCAGAAATTCCCCTAATTTTGGGGCAAAAGGCAGAAATTCCCCTTATTTTTGGGTAAAATTGCAGAAATTTCAAATATTTCAGGGCAAAATGGCAGAAATTCCCCTTATTTTGGGGCAAAAAGATGAAATCCATAATTTTTGGCTAAAATTGAAGAAATTTCACTCATTTCGGGACAAAAAGGCAAAAATTCCACTTAATTTCGGGCAAAAAGGCAGAAATTCCCTTTATTTTGGAGCAAAATTGCAGAAATTCCCTTAATATTGGTGCAAAAATGCAGAAATTCCCTTTATTTTGGGGCAAAAAGGCAGAAATTCTCCATATTTTGGTGCAAAAAGGCTGAAATTCCCCTTATTTTGAGGTAAAATGCTGAAATTCCCTATATTTGGGGCAAAAGGCAGAAATTCCCCTCATTTTGGGGCAAAAAGGCACAAATTTCCCTTATTTTCAGGCAAAATTGCTGAAATTTCATTTATTTCAGAGTAAAAAGTCAGAAATTCCCCTTATTTTGAAGCAAAAAGCAGAAATTTCTTTTATTATGGTACAAAATTGAAGAAATTTTCCTTATTTTGGAACAAAAAGGCAGAAATTCCCCATATTTTGGGGCAAAAGGCAGAAATTCTTCTTATTTTGAGGTAAAATGCAGAAATTCCCCTTATTTAGAGGTAAAATGAAGAAATTCTGCAAATATTGGGGGAAAATGGAGAAATTTTTTTTATTTTGGTGCTAAAAGGCAGAAATTTGCCATATTTTGAAGCAAAATTGCAGAAATTCTCATAATTTTCAGGCAAAAAGTCAGGAATTCTTCTTATTTTGGGGCAAAAAGACAGAAAATCTCCTTTTTTAGGGGGCAAAAAGTCAGAAATTCCCCTTATTTTGGGGTAAAATTGCAGAAATTTCACTTATTTCAGAAAAATGCAGAAATTTTCTTATTTTGGGGCAAAAAGGCAGAAATTTCTATTATTTTGGTACAAAATTGCAGAATTTTTTCTTATTTTGGGACAAAAAGGCAGAAATTCCCCATATTTTGAGGCAAAAAGGCTGAAATTCCCCTTATTTTCGGGCAAAAATCAGAAATTCCCCTTATGTTGGGGCAAAAAGACAGAAATTTCGTTTATTATTGGGGAAAAGGCAGAAATTGCACTTATTTTGAGAAAAAGGCGGAAAATTTCCTTATTTTCTGGCAAAAATGAAGAAATTTCCTTTTTTTATGGCAAAAAGGTATACATTCCCTATATTTTTGGGCAAAAAGTCAGATAATCTCTGTATTTTGGAGCAAAATTGCAGAAATGCCCCTAATATTGGGGCAAAAAGGCAGAAATTCCCTATATGTTGGGGCAAAAAGAAAGAAATTCTTTTTATTTTGGGGCAAAACTCAGAAATTCCACTTATTTAGAGGCAAAATGGCACAAATTCCTCTTATTTTGGAGCAAAAATAAAAAAATTTCCCTTTTTTATGGCAAAAGGTATGTATTCTTCTTATTTTCAGGCAAAGAGGCAGAAATTCCTTGTATTTTGGAGCAAAATTGCAGAAATTCCCCTAATTTTGGGGCAAAAGGCAGAAATTCCCCTTATTTTGGGGCAAAATTGCAGAAATTTCCCTTATTTCGGGCAAAATGACAGAAATTTCACTTATTTTCAGGTAAAAAGGCTGAAATTTCCTTTATTTTGGGGAAAAAGAGAGAAATTTCCCTTATTTTGTGGCAAAATTGCTGAAATTTTCCTTATTTTGGGGCAAAAAGGCAGAAATTCTTTATATTTTGTGGCACAAAGGCAGAAATTTCCCTTATTTTGAGGTAATAAGGCTGAAATTCTTTTTATTTTTGGGAAAAAGGCAGAAATTCCCCTTATTTTGGGGTAAAATTGCAGAAATTTCAAATATTTCAGGGCAAAAAGGCAGAAATTTCCCTTATTTTGGGGTAACATTGCAGAAATTTCAAATATTTCAGGGCAAAATGGCAGAAATTCCCCTTATTTTGGGGCAAAATTATGAAATCCATAATTTTTGGCTAAAATTGAGGAAATTTCACTTATATCGGGACAAAAAGGCAGAATTTTCACTTAATTTCGGCCAAAAAGGCAGAAATTCCCCGTATTTTGGAGCAAAATTGCAGAAATTTTCCTAATTTTGGGGCAAAAGGCAGAAATTCCCTTTTTTTGGGGCAAAAATCAGAAATTCCCCTTACTTTGGGGCAAAATTCCAGAAATTTTCTTTATTTTGGGGCAAAATTGCAGGAATTTACATTATTTTGGGGCAAAATTGCAGAAATTTCCCTTATTTCGGGCAAAATTACAGAAATTTCACTTATTTTCAGGTAAAAAGGTTGAAATTTCCTTTATTTTGGGGAAAAAAGGAGAAATTTCCCTTATTTTGGGGCAAAATTGCAGAAATTTTCCTTATTTTGGGCTAAAAGGCAGAAATTCTTTATATTTTGTGGCAAATAGGCAGAAATTTCCCTTATTTTGAGGTAATAAGGCTAAAATTCCTTTTATTTTGGGGGAAAAATGCAGAAATTCCCCTTATTTTGGGGTAAAATTGCAGAAATTTCAAATATTTCAGGGCAAAATGGCAGAAATTCCCCTTATTTTGGGGCAAAAATATGAAATCCATAATTTTTGGCTAAAATTGAGGAAATTTCACTTATTTCGGGACAAAAAGGCAGAATTTCCACTTAATTTTGGCCAAAAAGGCAGAAATGACCCGTATTTTGGAGCAAAATTGCAGAAATTCCCTTAATATTGTTGCAAAAATGCAGAAATTCCCTTTATTTTGGGGCAAAAAAGCAGAAATTCTCCATATTTTGGTGCAAAAAGGCTGAAATTCCCCTTATTTTGAGGTAAAATCCTAAAATTCCCCATATTTTGGGGCAAAAGGCAGAAATTCCCCTCATTTTGGGACAAAAAGGCACAAATTTCCCATATTTTCGGGCAAAATTGCAGAAATTTCATTTATTTCAGGGTAAAAAGTCAGAAATTCCCCTTATTTTGGGGCAAAAAGCAGAAATTTTTTTGATTATGGTACAAAATTGAAGAAATTTTACTTATTTTGAAAAAAAAAGGCAGAAATTCCCCATATTTTGGGGCAAAAGGCAGAAATTCTTCTTATTTTGAGGTAAAATGCAGAAATTCCCCTTATTTAGAGGTAAAATGCTGAAATTCCCCAAATATTGGGCGGAAATGCAGAAATTCCCTTTATTTTGGGGCCAAAAAGCAGAAATTCCCCGTATTTTGAAGCAAAATTGCTGAAATTCTCATAATTTTTAGGCAAAAAGGCAGAAATTCTCCTTATTTTGGGGCAAAAAGACAGAAAATCTCCTTTTTTCGGGGGCAAAAAGTCAGAAATTCCCCTTATTTTGGGGCAAAATTGCAGAAATTTCCTTTACATTTGGGCAAAATTGCAGAAATTTCCCTTATTTTGGGTCAAATTGCAGAAATTTCACTTATATCAGAAAAAATGCAGAAATTTTCTTATTTTGGGGCAAAAAGGCAGAAATTTCTATTATTTTGTTACAAAATTGCAGAAATTTTTCTTATTTTGGGGCAAAAAGGCAGAAATTCCCCATATTTTGGGGCCAAAAGGGTGAAATTCCCTTTATTTTCGGGCCAAAAGTCAGAAATTTCCCTTATGTTGGGGAAAAAAATCAGAAATTTCGTTTATTTTTGGGGAAAAGGCAAAAATGCACTTATTTTGAGTCAAAAAGGCAGAAAATTTCCTTATTTTCGGGCAAAAATAAAGAAATTTCCATTTTTTATGGCAAAAAGTAATACATTCCCTTTATTTTCGGGCAAAAAAGCAGAAATTCTCCGTATTTTGGAGCAAAATTGCAGAAATTCCCCTAATATTGGTGCAAAAATACAGAAATTCCCTTTTTTTGGGCAAAAAAGCAGAAATTCTCCATATTTTGGTGCAAAAAGGCTGAAATTCCCCTTCTTTTGAGGTAAAATGCTAAAATTCCCCATACTTTGGGGCAAATTGGCAGAAATTCCCCATATGTTGGGGCAAAAAGACAGAAATTCTCCTTATTTTGGGGCAAAACTCAGAAATTTCACTTGTTTTACGGCAAAATTGCAGAAATTTCAGTTATTTCAGAGAAAAAAAGCAAAAATTTTTTCTTATTTTGGGGCAAAAATGCAGAAATTCCCCTTATTTTGGAGCAAAAATGCAGAAATTCACCTAATTTTGGGGTAAATTTGCAGAAATTTCACATATGTCAGGGCAAAAAGGCAGCAATTTCCCTAATTTTGGGGCAAAATTGCAGAAATTTCACTTATTTAAGGGTAATAAGTCAGAAATTTTCTTTATTTCGGGGCAAAAAAGACAGAAATTACCTATTTTTGGGGGGAAAAAGACAGAAATTCCAATTATTTTGAGGCAAAAAGGCAGAAATTCCCCTTATTTTGGAGCAAAAATGAAGAAATTTCGCTTTTTCATGGCAAAAAGTTATGCATTCCCCTTATTTTCGGGCAAAAAGGCAGAAATTCCCCTCATTTTGGGACAAAAAGGCACAAATTTCCCATATTTTCGGGCAAAATTGCAGAAATTTCATTTATTTCAGGGTAAAAAGTCAGAAATTCCCCTTATTTTGGGGCAAAAAGCAGAAATTTCTTTGATTATTGTACAAAATTGAAGAAATTTTCCTTATTTTGAAACAAAAAGGCAGAAATTCCCCATATTTTGGGGCAAAAGGCAGAAATTCTTCTTATTTTGAGGTAAAATGCAGAAATTCCCCTTATTTAGAGGTAAAATGCTGAAATTCCCCAAATATTGGGCAGAAATGCAGAAATTCCCTTTATTTTGGGGCCAAAAAGCAGAAATTCCCTGTATTTTGAAGCAAAATTGCTGAAATTCTCATAATTTTTAGGCAAAAAGACAGAAAATCTCCTTTTTTCGGGGGCAAAAAGTCAGAAATTCCACTTATTTTGGGGCAAAATTGCAGAAATTTCCTTTACATTTGGGCAAAATTGCAGAAATTTCCCTTATTTTGGGTCAAAATTGCAGAAATTTCACTTATATCAGAAAAAATGCAGAAATTTTATTATTTTGGGGCAAAAAGGCAGAAATTTCTATTATTTTGTTACAAAATTGCAGAAATTTTTCTTATTTTGGGGCAAAAAGGCAGAAATTCCCCATATTTTGGGGCCAAAAGGCTGAAATTCCCTTTATTTTCGGGCAAAATGTCAGAAATTTCCCTTATGTTGGGAAAAAAAATCAGAAATTTCATTTATTTTTGGGGAAAAGGCAAAAATGCACTTATTTTGAGTCATAAAGGCAGAAAATTTCTTTATTTTCGGGCAAAAATAAAGAAATTTCCCTTTTTTATGGCAAAAAGGTATACATTCCCTTTATTTTCGGGCAAAAAAGCAGAAATTCTCCGTATTTTGGAGCAAAATTGCAGAAATTCCCCTAATATTGGTGCAAAAATACAGAAATTCCCTCTATTTTTGGGCAAAAAATCAGAAATTCTCCATATTTTGGTGCAAAAAGGCTGAAATTCTCCTTCTTTTGAGGTAAAATGCTAAAATTCCCCAGATTTTGGGGCAAATTGGCAGAAATTCCCCATATGTTGGGGTAAAAAGACAGAAATTCTCCTTATTTTGGGGCAAAACTCAGAAATTTTACTTGTTTTACGGCAAAATTGCAGAAATTTCAGTTATTTCAGAGAAAAAAAGCAAAAATTTTTTCTTATTTTGGGGCAAAAATGCAGAAATTCTCCTTATTTTGGAGCAAAAAGGCAGAAATTCACCTAATTTTGGGGTAAATTTGCAGAAATTTCACATATGTCAGGGCAAAAAGGCAGAAATTTCCCTTATTTTAGGGCAAAATTGCAGAAATTTCACTTATTTAAGGGTAATAAGTCAGAAATTTTCTTTATTTCGGGGCAAAAAAGACAGAAATTACCTATTTTTGGGGGGAAAAAGACAGAAATTCCACTTATTTTGAGGCAAAAAGGCAGAAATTCCCCTTATTTTGGAGCAAAAATGAAGAAATTTCGCTTTTTCATGGCAAAAAGTTATGCATTCCCCTTATTTTCGGGCAAAAAAGCAGAAATTCCCCGTATTTGGAACAAAATTGCAGAAATTACCCTAATTTTGGGGCAAAAGGCAGATATTCCCTTTATTTTAAGGCAAAAATCAGAAATTCCCCTTACTTTTGGGCAAAATTGCAGAAATTTCACAAATTTAGGGGCAAAATTGCGGAAATTTCACTTATTTCAGGGAAAAAAGCAGAAATTTTCCTTATTTTGGGGCAAAAATGCAGAAATTTTCCTTATTTTGAGGTATAAAGGCTGAAATTTCCCTTATTTGGGGGCAAAAAGGCAGAAATTTTTTTTATTTTGGGGCAAAAGTGCAGGAATTTACCTTATTTAGGGGCAAAATTGCATAAATTTCACTTATTTCAGTGTAATAAGTCAGAAAATTTCCTTAATTTGTGGCAAAAAAGACAGAAATTCCCTTTGTTTGAGGGAAAAAGACAGAAATTCCACTTCTTTAGAGGCAAAAAGGCAGAAATTCCCCTTATTTTGGAGCAAAAATGAAGAAATTTTCCTTTTTTATTGCAAAAAGGTATGCATTCCCATTATTTTCTGTCAAAAAGGCAGAAATTCCCCTTATTTTGGAACAAAATTGCAGAAATTGCCCTAATTTTGGGACAAAAGGCAGAAATTCCCTTTATTTTGGGGCAAAAATCAGAAATTCCCCTCATTTTGGGGCAAAAAGGCACAAATTTCCCTTATTTTCGGCAAAATAGTAGAAATTTCATTTATTTCAAGGCAAAAATTCAGAAATTCCCATTATTTTGGGGCAAAAAGTAGAAATTTCTTTTATTATGGTACAAAATTGAAGAAATTTTCCTTATTTTGGAACAAAAATGCAGAAATTCCCCATATTTTGGGGCAAAATGCAGAAATTCTTCTTATTTTGAGGTAAAATGCAGAAATTTCCTTTATTTAGAGGTAAAATGCAGAAATTACCCAAATATTGGGGGAAAATGCAGAAATTCCTTTATTTTGGGGATAAAAGACAGAAATTCCCCGTATTTTGAAGCAAAATTGCAGAAATTCTCATAATTTTCTGGCAAAAAGTCAGAAATTCTCCTTATTTTGAAGCAAAAAGACAGAAAATTTCTTTTTTTTGGGAGCAAAAAGTCAGAAATTCCCCATATTTTGGGGCAAAATTGCAGAAATTTCCTTTACATTGTGGCAAAATTGCAGAAATTTCCCTTATTTTGGGGCAAAATTGCAGAAATTTCACTTATTTCAGGGTAATAAGTCAGAAATTCCCCTTATTTTGGGGCAAAAAAGACAGAAATTCCCTTTGTTTTGGGGGAAAAAGACAGAAATTCCACTTAGTTAGAGGCAAAAATGCAGAAATTCCCCTTATTTTGGAGCAAAAATGAAGAAATTTTCCTTTTTATGGCAAAAAGGTATGCATTCCCATTATTTTCGTGCAAAAAGGCAGAAATACCCCGTATTTTGGAGCAAAATTGCAGAAATTGCCCTAATTTTGGGGCAAAAGGCAGAAATTTCCTTTATTTTGGGGCAAAAATCAGAAATTCCCCTTATTTTGGGGCAAAATTCAAAAAATTTCCTTTATTTTGGGGCAAAATTGCAGGAATTTACCTTATTTTGGGGCAAAATTGCAGAAATTTCTTTTATTTGGGGCAAAATTGCATAAAATTCACTTATTTTCAAGTAAAAAGGCTGAAATTTCCTTTATTTTGGGGCAAAAAAGAGAAATTCCCCTTATTTTGGGGCAAAATTGCAGAAATTTCCCTTATTATGGAAAAATTGCAGAAATTTCCCTTATTTTAGGGCAAATTTGCAGAAATTTCACTTATTTCAGGGTAATAAGTCAGAAATTCCCGCTTATTTTGGGGCAAAAAATACAGAAATTCCCGTTGTTTTGGGGGAATAAGATAGAAATTCCACTTATTTAGAGGCAAAAAGGCAGAAATTCCCCTTATTTTGGGGCAAAATTGCAGAAATTTCCTTTACATTGGGGCAAAATTGCAGAAATTTCCCTTATTTTGGGGCAAAATTGCAGAAATTTCACTTATTTCAGGGTAATAAGTCAGAAATTCCCCTTATTTTGGGGCAAAAAAGACAAATATTCTCTTTGTTTTGGGGGAAAAAGACAGAAATTCCACTTAGTTAGAGGCAAAAATGCAGAAATTCCCCTTATTTTGGAGCAAAAATGAAGAAATTTTCCTTTTTATGGCAAAAAGGTATGCATTCCCATTATTTTCTGGCAAAAAGGCAGAAATTCCCCGTATTTTGGAGCAAAATTGCAGAAATTCCCCTAATTTTGGGGCAAAAGGCAGAAATTCCCTTTATTTTGGGACAAAATTCAGACATTCCCCTTATTTTGGGGCAAAATTCAAGAAATTTCCTTTATTTTGGGGTAAAATTGCAGGAATTTACCTTATTTTGGGGCAAAATTGCAGAAATTTGCTTAATTTGGGGCAAAATTGCATAAAATTCACTTATTTTCAGGTAAAAATGCTGAAATTTTCTTTATTTTGGGGCAAAAAAAGAGAAATTCCCGTTATTTTGTGGCATAATTGCAGAAATTTCCCTTGTTATGGGAAAAAATTGCAGAAATTTCCCTTATTTTAGGACAAAATTGCAGATATTTCACTTATTTCAGAGAAATAAAGCAAAAATTTTTTCTTATTTTGGGGCAAAAAGGTAGAAAATCTCATTATTTTAGGGCAAAAAGGCAGAAATTCACCTTATTTTGCGGAAAAATTGCAGAAATTTCACATATTTCAGGGCAAAAAGGCAGAAATATCCCTTTTTTGGGGCAAAATTGCAGAAATTTCACTTATTTCAGGGTAATAAGTCAGAAATTCCCCCTTATTTTGGGGCTAAAAATACAGAAATTCCCGTTGTTTTGGGGAAAAAAGAGAGAAATTCCACTTATTTAGAGTCAAAAAGGGAGAAATTCCCCTTATTTTGGAGCAAATATGAAGAAATTTCCCATTTTTATGGCAAAAAGATATGCATTTCCCTTATTTTTGGGAAAAAAGGCAGAAATTCTTCGTATTTTGGAGCAAAATTGCAGAAATTCCCCTAATTCTGGGGCAAAAGGCAGAAATTCTCTATATGTTGGGGCAAAATAACAGAAATTCTCCTTATTTTGGGGCAAAACTCAGAAATTCCACTTCTTTTGGGGCAAAATTCCAGAAATTTCCTTATTTTTGGGGCAAAATTGCAGAAATTTCACTTATTTTGGGGCAAAATTGCAGAAATTTCACTTATTTCAGGGAAAAAAGTCAGAAATTTTCCTTATTTTGGGGCAAAATAACAGAAATTCCTAATATTTTGTGGCAAAAATGCAGAAATTCCTCTTTTTGAGGTAAAAAGGCTGAATTCCCCTTATTTGGGGGCAAAAAGGCAGAAATTTCCCTTATTTTGGGGCAAAATTGCAGAAATTTCACTTATTTCAGGGTAATGAGTCAGAAATTCCTCTTATTTTGGGGCAAAAAAGAGAGAAATTCCCTTTGTTTTGTGGGAAAAAGACAGAAATTCCACTTATTTAGAGGCAAAAATGCAGAAATTCCCCTTATTTTGGAGCAAAAATGAAGAAATTTCATTTTTTATGGCAAAAAGGTATGCATTCCCATTATTTTCAGGCAAAAACGCAGAAATTCCCTGTATTTTGGAGCAAAAAGGCAGAAATTCCCCGTATTTTGGAGCAAAATTGCAGAAAATCCCCTAATTTTGGGGCAAAAATCAGAAACTTAATTTTGGGGCAAAATTCAAAAAATTCCCTTTATTTTGGGGCAAAATTGGAGGAATTTACCTTATTTTTGGGCAAAATTGCAGAAATTTCCCTTATTTGGGGCAAAATTGCAGAAATTTCACTTATTTTCAGGAATAAGGGTTGATATATCCTTTATTTTTGGGCAAAAAGTGAGAAATTTCTCTTATTTTGGGGCAAAATTGCAAAAATTTCTCTCATTATGGGGAAAAATTGCAAAAATTTTCTTTATTTTAGAACAAAATTGCAGAAATTTCACTTATTTCAGAGAAAAAAAGCAAAAATTTTTCTTATTTTGGGGCAAAAAGGCAGAAATTCCCATTATTTTGGGGCAAAAAGGCAGAAATTCGACTTATTTTGGGGTAAAATTGCAGAAATTCCCCTAATTTAGGGGCAAAAGGCAGAAATTCCCTTTATTTTGGGGCAAAAATCATAAATTCCCCTTATTTTGGGGCAAAATTCAAGAAATTTCCTTTAATTTGGGGCAAAATTGCAGGAATTTACCTTATTTTGGGGCAAAATTGCAGAAATTTTTCTCATTTGGGGCAAAATTGCAGAAACTTCAATTATTTTCAGGTAAAAAGGCTGAAATTTCTTTTATTTTGGGGCAAAAAGGGAGAAATTCCCCTTATTTTGGGGCAAAATTGCAGAAATTTTCCTTATTTTAGGGTAAAATTGCAGAAATTTCACTTATTTCAGAGAAAAAACGAAAAAATTTTTCTTATTTTGGGGCAAAAAGGCAGAAATTCCCATTATTTTGGGGCAAAAAGGCAGAAATTCGACTTATTTTGGGGTAAAATTGCAGAAATTTCACATATTTCAGGACAAAAAGGCAGAAATTTCCCTTATTTTGGGGCAAAATTGCAGAAATTTCACTTATTTCATGGTAATAAGTCAGAAATTCCTTTTATTTTGGGGCAAAAAAGACAAAAAATCCTTTTGTTTTGGAGGAAAAAGACAGAAATTCCACTTATTTAGAGGCAAAAAGGCAGAAATTCCCCTTATTTTGGAGCAAAAATGAAGAAATTTTCCTTTTTATGGCAAAAAGGTATGCATTCCCATTATTTTCGTGCAAAAAGGCAGAAATACCCCGTATTTTGGAGCAAAATTGCAGAAATTGCCCTAATTTTGGGGCAAAAGGCAGAAATTTCCTTTATTTTGGGGCAAAAATCAGAAATTCCCCTTATTTTGGGGCAAAATTCAAAAAATTTCCTTTATTTTGGGGCAAAATTGCAGGAATTTACCTTATTTTGGGGCAAAATTGCAGAAATTTCTTTTATTTGGGGCAAAATTGCATAAAATTCACTTATTTTCAAGTAAAAAGGCTGAAATTTCCTTTATTTTGGGGCAAAAAAGAGAAATTCCCCTTATTTTGGGGCAAAATTGCAGAAATTTCCCTTATTATGGAAAAATTGCAGAAATTTCCCTTATTTTAGGGCAAATTTGCAGAAATTTCACTTATTTCAGGGTAATAAGTCAGAAATTCCCGCTTATTTTGGGGCAAAAAATACAGAAATTCCCGTTGTTTTGGGGGAATAAGATAGAAATTCCACTTATTTAGAGGCAAAAAGGCAGAAATTCCCCTTATTTTGGGGCAAAATTGCAGAAATTTCCTTTACATTGGGGCAAAATTGCAGAAATTTCCCTTATTTTGGGGCAAAATTGCAGAAATTTCACTTATTTCAGGGTAATAAGTCAGAAATTCCCCTTATTTTGGGGCAAAAAAGACAAATATTCTCTTTGTTTTGGGGGAAAAAGACAGAAATTCCACTTAGTTAGAGGCAAAAATGCAGAAATTCCCCTTATTTTGGAGCAAAAATGAAGAAATTTTCCTTTTTATGGCAAAAAGGTATGCATTCCCATTATTTTCTGGCAAAAAGGCAGAAATTCCCCGTATTTTGGAGCAAAATTGCAGAAATTCCCCTAATTTTGGGGCAAAAGGCAGAAATTCCCTTTATTTTGGGACAAAATTCAGACATTCCCCTTATTTTGGGGCAAAATTCAAGAAATTTCCTTTATTTTGGGGTAAAATTGCAGGAATTTACCTTATTTTGGGGCAAAATTGCAGAAATTTGCTTAATTTGGGGCAAAATTGCATAAAATTCACTTATTTTCAGGTAAAAATGCTGAAATTTTCTTTATTTTGGGGCAAAAAAAGAGAAATTCCCGTTATTTTGTGGCATAATTGCAGAAATTTCCCTTGTTATGGGAAAAAATTGCAGAAATTTCCCTTATTTTAGGACAAAATTGCAGATATTTCACTTATTTCAGAGAAATAAAGCAAAAATTTTTTCTTATTTTGGGGCAAAAAGGTAGAAAATCTCATTATTTTAGGGCAAAAAGGCAGAAATTCACCTTATTTTGCGGAAAAATTGCAGAAATTTCACATATTTCAGGGCAAAAAGGCAGAAATATCCCTTTTTTGGGGCAAAATTGCAGAAATTTCACTTATTTCAGGGTAATAAGTCAGAAATTCCCCCTTATTTTGGGGCTAAAAATACAGAAATTCCCGTTGTTTTGGGGAAAAAAGAGAGAAATTCCACTTATTTAGAGTCAAAAAGGGAGAAATTCCCCTTATTTTGGAGCAAATATGAAGAAATTTCCCATTTTTATGGCAAAAAGATATGCATTTCCCTTATTTTTGGGAAAAAAGGCAGAAATTCTTCGTATTTTGGAGCAAAATTGCAGAAATTCCCCTAATTCTGGGGCAAAAGGCAGAAATTCTCTATATGTTGGGGCAAAATAACAGAAATTCTCCTTATTTTGGGGCAAAACTCAGAAATTCCACTTCTTTTGGGGCAAAATTCCAGAAATTTCCTTATTTTTGGGGCAAAATTGCAGAAATTTCACTTATTTTGGGGCAAAATTGCAGAAATTTCACTTATTTCAGGGAAAAAAGTCAGAAATTTTCCTTATTTTGGGGCAAAATAACAGAAATTCCTAATATTTTGTGGCAAAAATGCAGAAATTCCTCTTTTTGAGGTAAAAAGGCTGAATTCCCCTTATTTGGGGGCAAAAAGGCAGAAATTTCCCTTATTTTGGGGCAAAATTGCAGAAATTTCACTTATTTCAGGGTAATGAGTCAGAAATTCCTCTTATTTTGGGGCAAAAAAGAGAGAAATTCCCTTTGTTTTGTGGGAAAAAGACAGAAATTCCACTTATTTAGAGGCAAAAATGCAGAAATTCCCCTTATTTTGGAGCAAAAATGAAGAAATTTCATTTTTTATGGCAAAAAGGTATGCATTCCCATTATTTTCAGGCAAAAACGCAGAAATTCCCTGTATTTTGGAGCAAAAAGGCAGAAATTCCCCGTATTTTGGAGCAAAATTGCAGAAAATCCCCTAATTTTGGGGCAAAAATCAGAAACTTAATTTTGGGGCAAAATTCAAAAAATTCCCTTTATTTTGGGGCAAAATTGGAGGAATTTACCTTATTTTTGGGCAAAATTGCAGAAATTTCCCTTATTTGGGGCAAAATTGCAGAAATTTCACTTATTTTCAGGAATAAGGGTTGATATATCCTTTATTTTTGGGCAAAAAGTGAGAAATTTCTCTTATTTTGGGGCAAAATTGCAAAAATTTCTCTCATTATGGGGAAAAATTGCAAAAATTTTCTTTATTTTAGAACAAAATTGCAGAAATTTCACTTATTTCAGAGAAAAAAAGCAAAAATTTTTCTTATTTTGGGGCAAAAAGGCAGAAATTCCCATTATTTTGGGGCAAAAAGGCAGAAATTCGACTTATTTTGGGGTAAAATTGCAGAAATTCCCCTAATTTAGGGGCAAAAGGCAGAAATTCCCTTTATTTTGGGGCAAAAATCATAAATTCCCCTTATTTTGGGGCAAAATTCAAGAAATTTCCTTTAATTTGGGGCAAAATTGCAGGAATTTACCTTATTTTGGGGCAAAATTGCAGAAATTTTTCTCATTTGGGGCAAAATTGCAGAAACTTCAATTATTTTCAGGTAAAAAGGCTGAAATTTCTTTTATTTTGGGGCAAAAAGGGAGAAATTCCCCTTATTTTGGGGCAAAATTGCAGAAATTTTCCTTATTTTAGGGTAAAATTGCAGAAATTTCACTTATTTCAGAGAAAAAACGAAAAAATTTTTCTTATTTTGGGGCAAAAAGGCAGAAATTCCCATTATTTTGGGGCAAAAAGGCAGAAATTCGACTTATTTTGGGGTAAAATTGCAGAAATTTCACATATTTCAGGACAAAAAGGCAGAAATTTCCCTTATTTTGGGGCAAAATTGCAGAAATTTCACTTATTTCATGGTAATAAGTCAGAAATTCCTTTTATTTTGGGGCAAAAAAGACAAAAAATCCTTTTGTTTTGGAGGAAAAAGACAGAAATTCCACTTATTTAGAGGCAAAAAGGCAGAAATTCCCATTATTTTGGAGCAAAAATTAAAAAATTTCCCTTTTTTATGGCAAAAAGTTATGCATTCCCCTAATTTTCGGGCAAAAAAACAGAAATTCCCCGTATTTTGGAGCAAAATTGCAGAAATTCCCGTAATTGTTGGGCAAAAATGCAGAAATTCGTAATATGTTGGGGCAAAAAGACAGAAATTCTCCTTATTTAAAGGCATAATTCAGAAATTCCACTTATTTTGGGGAAAAAATCCAAAATTTCTCTTATTTTGGGGCAAAATTGCACAAATTTCACTTATTTCAGGGAAAAAAGGCAGAAATTTTCCTTATTTTGGGGCAAAAATGTAGAAATTCTTAATATTTTGTGGCAAAAATGCAGAAATTCCATTTATTTTGGGGCAAAAAAGCAGAAATTCTCCATATTTTGGTGCAAAACTGCTGAAATTCCCCTTATTTTGAGGTAAAATGGTGAAATTCCACATATTTTGGGGCAAAGGCAGAAATTCCTTTTATTTTGAAGCAAAAAGGCACAAATTTCCCTTATTTTCGGGCAAAATAGTAGAAATTTCATTTATTTCAAGGCAAAAATTCAGAAATTCCCATTATTTTGGGGCAAAAAGTAGAAATTTCTTTTATTATGGTACAAAATTGAAGAAATTTTCCTTATTTTGGAACAAAAAGGCAGAAATTCCCCATATTTTGGGGCAAAAGGCAGAAATTCTTCTTATTTTGAGGTAAAATGCAGAAATTCCATTTATTTAGAGGTAAAATGCAGAAATTACCCAAATATTGGGGGAAAATGCAGAAATTCCTTTATTTTGGGGATAAAAGGCAGAAATTCCCCATATTTTGAAGCAAAATTGCAGAAATTCTCATAATTTTCTGGCAAAAAGTCAGAAATTCTCCTTATTTTGGAGCAAAAAGACAGAAAATTTCCTTTTTTCGGGAGCAAAAAGTCAGAAATTCCCCTTATTTTGGGGCAAAATTGCAGAAATTTCCTTTACATTTGAGCAAAATTGCAGAAATTTCTTTTATTTTGGGCAAAATTGCAAAAATTTCACTTATTACAGAAAAAAGGTAGAAATTTTCTTATTTTGTGGCAAAATGGAAGAAATTCCCCTTATTTTGAGGTAAAAAGGCTAAAATTTCCCTTATTTTCGGGCAAAAAGTCAGAAATTCCCCTTATTTTGGGGCAAAAATACAGAAATTTCGTTTATTTTTGGTGAAAAGGCAAAAATTTCACTTATTTCACGGCAAAGTGGCAGAAATTCCCCTTATTTTCGGCGAAAAAGGCAGAAAATCCCCGTATTTTGGAGCAAAATTGCAGAAATTCACTTATTTTGTGGTAAAAAATACAGTAATTTTCTTTATTTTGGGGCAAAAAGGCAGATATTCTTCTTATTTGGGGGCAAAAGGCAGAAATTCCTCTTATTTTAGGGCCAAATTGCAGAAATTTCCCTTATTTGTGGTCAAAAAACAGAAATTCCCATTATTTTGAGGCAAAATTGCAGAAATTTCCCATATTATGGGGAAAAAATTGCAGAAATTTCCCTTATTTTATTGCAAAATTGCAGAAATTTCACTTATTTCAGAGAAAAAAAGCAAAAATTTTTCTTATTTTGGGGCAAAAAGGCAGAAAATCCCATTATTTTGGGGCAAAAAGGCAGAAATTCACCATATTTTGGGTTAAAATTGCAGATATTTCACATATTTCAGGGCAAAAAGGCAGAAATTTTCCTTATTAGGGGGAAAATTGCAGAAATTTCACTTATTTCAGAATAATAAGTCAGAAATTTTCCTTATTTTTGGGCAAAAAAGACAGAAATTCCCTTAGTTTTGGGGGAAAAAGACAGAAATTCCACTTATTTAGAGGCAAAAAGGCAGAAATTCCCCTTATTTTGGAGCAAAAATGAAGACATTTCCCTTTTTTATGGCAAAAAAGTATGCATTCCCCTTATTTTCGGGCAAAAAGGCAGAAATTCCCCGTATTTTGGAGCAAAAGTGCAGAAAATCT
Source organism: Micromys minutus (assembly GCF_963924665.1). Taxonomy (NCBI): domain Eukaryota; kingdom Metazoa; phylum Chordata; class Mammalia; order Rodentia; family Muridae; genus Micromys; species Micromys minutus. The sequence continues at coordinate 36,352 of NW_027667306.1, read as the reverse complement.
CCTAATTGTGGGGCAAAAGGCAGAAATTCTCTATATGTTGGGGCAAAATACAGAAATTCTTATTATTTTGGGGCAAAACTCAGAAATTCCACTTATTTAGAGGCAAAATGGCAGAAATTCCTTTTATTTTGGAGCAAAAATGAAGAAATTTCCCTTTTTTATGGCAAAAAGGTATGCATTCCCCTTATTGTCGTGCAAAAAAGCAGAAATTCCCCGTATTTTGGAGCAAAATTGCAGAAATTCTCCTAATTGTGGGGCAAAAAGCCAGAAATTCCCTATATGTTAGGGCAAAAAGACAGAAATTCAATTTATTTTGGGGCAAAACTCAGAAATTCCACTTATTTTGGGGCAAAATTCATGAAATTTTTCTTATTTTAGGGCAAAATTGCAGAAATTTCACTTACTTTGTGGCAAAATTGCAGAAATTTCACTTATTTCAGAAAAAAAGGCAGAAATTTTCTTTTTTGGAGTAAAAAGTCAGAAATTCCTAATATTTTGTGGCAAAAATGCAGAAATTCCCCTTATTTTGAGGTAAAAATGCTGAAATTCCCCTTATTTGGGGGCAAAAAGGCAGAAATTTCCCTTATTTTGGGGCAAAATTGCAGAAATTTCACTTATTATGGGGCAAAATTGCCGAAATTTCACTTATATCAGGGGAAAAAAGCAGAATTTTTCTTATTTTGGGGCAAAAAGGCAGAAATTTCCCATATTTTGGGGCAAAAATACAGAAATAACCAATATTTTGAGGTAAAAAGGCTGAAATTCCCTTTATTTGGGGGCAAAAAAGCAGAAATTTTCCTTATTTTGGGGAAAAATTGCAGAAATTTCACTTATTTAAGGGTAATATGCCAGAAATTTTTTTTATTTGGGGGCAAAAAAGACAAAAATTCTCCTTATTTTGGTTCAAAACTCAGAAATTCTACTTATTTTGGGGAAAATTTTCAGTAATTTCACTTATTTTGGGGCCAAATTGCAGAAATTTCACTTATTTTGGGGAAAATTGCAGAAATTTCACTTATTTCAGAAAAAAAAAACAAAAATTCTTTTATTTTAGTGCAAAAAGGCAGAAATTTCTTTTATTTTGGTACAAAATTGCAGAAATTTTTCTTATTTTGGGGCAAAAAGGCAGAAATTTCCCATATTTTGGAGCAAAAATGCAGAAATTCTTTTTATTTTGAGGTAAAAAGGCTGAAATTCCCCTTTTTGGGTGCAAAAAGGCAGAAATTTCCCTTATTTTGGGGCAAAATTCCAGAAATTTCACTTATTTCCGGGTAATAAGTCAGAAATTTTCCTTATTTTGGGGCAAAAAAGACAGAAATTCCCTTTATTTTGGGGAAAAAAACATAAATTCCACTTATTTAGGGGCAAAAAAGCAGAAATTCCCCTTATTTTGGAGCATAAATGAAGAAATTTCTTTTTTTTATGGCAAAAAGTTATGCATTCTTCTTATTTTCAGGCAAAAAGCAGAAATTCCCCGTATTTTGGAGCAAAATTGCAGAAATTCCCCTAATTGTGGGGCAAAAAGGCAGAAATTCTCTATATGTTGGGGCAAAAAGACATAAATTCTCCTTATTTTGGGGCAAAACTCAGAAATTCCACTTATTTTGGTGCAAAATTTCAAAAATTTCCCTTATTTTGGGGCAAAATTGCAGAAATTCCCCTTATTTTGAGGTAAACAGGCTGAAATTCCCCTTATTTGGGGGCCAAAAGGCAGAAATTTCCCTTATTTTGGGGAAAATTGCAGAAATTTCACTTATTTCAGGGTAATAAGTCAGAAATTTTTTTTTATTTTGGGGCAAAAAAGAAAGAAATTCCCTTTGTTTGGGGGAAAGACAGAAATTCCACTTATTTAGAGGAAAAAAAAGCAGAAATTCCCCTTATTTTGTTGCAAAAATGAAGAAATTTCCCTTTTTTATGGCAAAAAGGTATGCATTCTTCTCATTTTCTGGCAAAAAGGCAGAAATTCCCCGTATTTTGGAGCAAAATTGCCGAAATTCCCCTAATTGTGGGGCAAACAGGCAGAAATTCCCTATATGTTTGTGCAAAAAAACAGAAATTTTCCTTATTTTGGGGCAAAACTCATAAATTCCACTTATTTTGGGGCAAAATTCCAGAAATTTCCCTTATTTTGGGGCAAAATTGCAGAAATTTCACTTATTTTGTGGCAAAATTGCAGAAATTTCTCTTATTTCAGGGAAAATAACAAAAATTTTCTTATTTTGTGGGAAAAGGCAGAAATTTCTTTTATTTTGGTACAAAATTGTAGAAATTTTTCTTATTTTGGGCAGAGGCAGAAATTTCCCATATTTTGTGGCAAAAATGCAGAAATTCCTCTTATTTTGAGGTAAAAAGGGTGAAATTCCCCTTATTTTGGGGCAAAAAGTCAGAAATTCTTCTTATTTTGGGTCAAAATGCAGACATTTCCCTTATTTTGGGGAAAAATTTTAGAAATTTAACTTATTTCAGGGCAAAAATCAGAAATTCCCGTTATTTTGGGGCAAAAAGACAGAAATTCCGTATATTTTTGTGAAAATTCAGAAATTGCACTTATTTTGAGTCAAAAAGGCGGCAAATCCCCTTATTTTGAGGTAAAAATGAAGAAATTTCTCTTTTTTATGGCAAAAAGTATACCTTCCCTCTATTTTCAGGCAAAAAGGCAGAAATTCCCCTTATTTTGGAGCAAAAGTGCAGAAAATCTCCTAATTGTGGGGCAAAAAGGCAGAAATTCTCTATATGTTGGGGCAAAATACAGAAATTCTCCTTATTTTGGGGCAAAACTCAGAAATTCCACTTATTTAGAGGCAAAATGGCAGAAATTCCTCTTATTTTGGAGCAAAAATGAAGAAATTTCCCTTTTTTATTGCACAAAGGTATGCATTCCCCTTATTTTCGGACAAAAAAGCAGAAATTCCTCGTATTTTGGAGCAAAATTGCAGAAAATCCCCTAATTGTGGGGAAAAAAGGCAGAAATTCTTTATATGTTTGGGCAAAATACAGAAATGCTCTTTATTTTGGGGCAAAACTCAGAAATTCCACTTATTTTGAGGCAAAATGGCAGAAATTCCTCTTATTTTGGAGCAAAAATGAAGAAATTTCCCTATTTATTGCAAAAAGGTATGCATTCCCCTTATTTTCGGGCAAAAAAGCAGAAATTCCCCGTATTTTGGAGCAAAATTGCAGAAAATCCCCTAATTGTGAGGCAAAAAGGCAGAAATTCTCTATATGTTGGGGCAAAATACAGAAACTCTCCTTATTTTGGGGCAAAACTGAAGAAATTCCACTTATTTAGAGGCAAAATGGCAGAAATTCCTCTTATTTTGGAGCAAAAATGAAGAAATTTCCCTTTTTAATGGCAAAAGGTATGCATTCCCCTTATTTTCGGGCTTAAAAGCAGAAATTCCCCGTATTTTGGAGCAAAATTGCAGAAATTCCCCTAATTTTGGGGCAAAAGGCAGAAATTCCCTTTATTTTTGGGCAAAACTCAGAAGTTCCCCTTATTTTGGGCAAAATTTCAGAAATTTCCTTTATTTTGGGGCAAAATTGCAGGAATTTACCTTATTTTGGGGCAAAATTGCAGAAAATTCACTTATTTTCAGGTAAAAAGTGTAAAAAATTGCAGAAATTTTCCTTATTTTGGTGCAAAAAGGCAGAAATTCCTTATATTTTATGGCAAAAACGCAGAAATTTCCCTTATTTTGAGGTAATAAGGCTGAAATTCCCCTTATTTTGGGGCAAAAAGGCAGAAATTTCCCTTATTTCGGGGTAAAATTGCAGAAATTTCAAATATTTTAGGGCAAAATGGCAGAAATTCCCCTTATTTTGGGGCAAAAAATGAAATCCCTAATTTTTGGCTAAAATTGAAGAAATTTCACTTATTTCGGGACAAAAAGGCAGAAATTCCACTTACTTTCCGGCAAAAAGGCAGAAATGACCCGTATTTTGGAGCAAAATTGAAGAAATTTCCGTAATATTGGTGCAAAAATGCAGAAATTCCCTCTATTTTGGGGCAAAAAGGCAGAAATTCTCCATATTTTGGTGCAAAAAGGCTCAAATTCCCCTTATTTTGAGGTAAAATGCTGAAATTCCCCATATTTTGTGGCAAAGGCAGAACTTTTCCTTATTTTGGGGCAAAATATCACAAATTTCCCTTATTTTTGGGCAAAATAGCAGAAATTTGATTTATTTCAGGGCAAAAAGTAAGACATTCCCATTATTTTGGTGCAAAAAGCAGAAATTTCTTTTATTATGGTACAAAATTGAAGAAATTTTCCTTATTTTGGAACAAAAAGGCAGAAATTCCTAGTATTTTGGGGCAAAAGGCAGAAATTCTTCTTATTTTGAGGTAAAATGCAGAAATTCCCCTTATTTAGAGGTAAAATGCAGAAATTCCCTTTATTTAGGGGCTAAAAGGGAGAAATTCCCCGTATTTTGGGGCAAAATTGCCGAAATTCCCCTAATTTGGGGACAAAAGGCAGAAATTCCCCTTACTTTGAGGTAAAATTGAGAAAATTTCAAATATTTCAGGGCAAAATGGCAGAAATTCCCCTTATTTTGGGGCAAAAAGATGAAATCCATAATTTTTGGCTGAAATTGAAGAAATTTCACTTATTTCGAGACAAAAAGGCAGAAATTCCACTTAATTTCGGGCAAAAAGGCAGAAATGACCCGTATTTTGGAGCAAAATTGCAGAAATTCCCCTAATATTTGTGCAAAAATGCAGAAATTCCCTTCATTTTGGGGCAAAAAGGCAGAAATTCTCCATATTTTTGTGCAAAAAGGCTGAAATTTCCCTTATTTTGAGGTAAAATGCTGAAATTCCCCATATTTTGGGGCAAAAGGCAGAAATTCCCCTTATTTTGGGGCAAAAAGGCACAAATTTCCCTTATTTTCGGGCAAAATTGCAGAAATTTCATTTATTTCAGGGCAAAAATTCATAAATTCTCCTTATTTTGGGGCAAAAAGCAGAAATTTCTTTTATTATGGTTCAAAATTGAAGAAATTTTACTTATTTTGAAACAAAAAGTCAGAAATTCCCCATATTTTGGGGCAAAAGGCAGAAATTCTTCTTATTTTGAGGTAAAATGCAGAAATTCTTTTTATTTAGAGGTAAAATGCAGAAATTCCCTTTATTTTGGGGCTAAAAAGCAGAAATTTCCTGTATTTTGTGGCAAAATTGCAGAAATTTTCATAATTTTCGGCCAAAAAAAAAGAAATTCTTCTTATTTTGGGGCAAAAAGACAGAAAATCGCCTTTTTTTGGGAGCAAAATGTCAGAAATTCCCTTTATTTTGGGGCAAAATTGCAGAAATTTCCTTTACATTTGGGCAAAATTGCAGAAATTTCCCTTAATTTGGGGCAAAATTGCAGAACTTTAACTTATTTCAAAAAAAGGCAGAAATTTTCTTATTTTGGGGCAAAAAGGCAGAAATTTCTTTTATTTTGGTATAAAATTTCAGAAATTATTCTTATTTTGGGGCAAAAAGGCAGAGATTCTCCATATTTTGGGGCAAAAAGGTGGAAATTCCCCTTATTTTGAGGAAAAAGGCTGAAATTCCCCTTATTTTCGGGCAAAAAGTCAGAAATTCCCCTTATTTTGGGGCAAAAAGACAGAAATTTCGTTTATTTTTGGGAAAAAGGCAGAAATTGCACTTATTTAGAGTAAAAAAGGTGGAAAATCCCCTTATTTTGGGGCAAAAATGAAGAAATTTCCCTTTTTTATGGCAAAAGGTATACATTCCCTTTATTTTCGGGCAAAAAAGTAGAAATTCCCCGTATTTTGGAGCAAAATTGCAGAAATTTCCCTAATTTTGAGGCAAAAAGGCAGAAATTCCCCTTATTTTGGGGTAAAACTTAGGAAATTTCACTTATTTCGCGGCAAAATGGAAGAAATTTCCTTTATTTTCGGCGAAAAAGGCAGAAAATCCCCGTATTTAGGAGCAAAATTGCAGAAATTCACCTAATTTTGGGGTAAAAAATACAGTAATTTTCTTTATTTTGGGGCAAAAAGGCAGATATTCTCCTTATTTTGGGGCAAAAGGCAGAAATTCCCCTTATTTTACGGCAAAATTGCAGAAATTTCCCTTATTTGGGGGCAAAAAACAGAAATTCCCCTTATTTGGGGCAAAATTGCAGAAATTTCCCTTATTATGGGGAAAAATTGCAGATATTTCCATTATTTTAGGGCAAAATTGCAGAAATTTCACTTATTTCAGAGAAAAAAGCAAAAATTTTTCTTATTTTGGGGCAAAAAGGAAGAAATTCCCATTATTTTGGGGCAAAAGGGCAGAAATTCACCTTATTTTGGGTTAAAATTGCAAAAATGTCACATATTTCAGGGCAAAAAGGCAGAAATTTCTTTTATTTTGGGGCAAAATTGGAGAAATTTCACTTATTTCAGGGAAATAAGTCAGAAATTTTCCTTATTTTGGGGCAAAAAACAAACAGAAATTCTTTTTGTTTTGGGGGAAAAAGACAGAAATTCCACTTATTTAGAGGCAAAAAGGCAGAAATTTTCCTTATTTTGGAGCAAAAATGAAGAAATTTCTCTTTTTTATGGCAAAAAGTTATGCATTCCCCTTATTTTCGGGCAAAAAGTCAAAAATTCCCTGTATTTTGGAGCAAAATTTCAGAAATTCCTAATTGTGGTGGAAAACGGCAGAAATTCTCTCTATGTTGAAGCAAAAAGACAGAAATTCTTTTTATTTTGGGGCAAAACTAAGAAATTCCACTTATTTAGAGTCAAAATGGCAGATATTCCTCTTATTTTGGAGAAAAAATGAAGAAATTTCCCTTTTTTATGGCAAAATGTATGCATTCTCTTTATTTTCGGGCAAAAAGGCAGAAATTTCCCGTATTTTGGAGCAAAATTGCAGAAATTCCCCTAATTTTGGGGCAAAAGTCAGAAATTCCCCTTATTTTAGGGTAAAATTGCAGAAATTTCAAATATTTCAGGGCAAAATGGCAGAAATTCCCCTTATTTTGTGGCAAAAAGATGAAATCCCTAATTTTTGGCTAAAATTGAAGAAATTTCACTTATTTCGGGACAAAAAGGCAGAAATTCCCCTTAATTTCGGGCAAAAAGGCAGAAATTCCCCTTATTTTGGAGCAAAATTGCAGAAATTCCCTTAATATTGGTGCAAAAATGCAGAAATTCCTATTATTTTGGGGCAAAATTGCAGAAATTTCCTTTTCATTTGGGCAAAATTGCAGAAATTTCTCTTATTTCAGAAAAAATGCAGAAATTTTCTTATTTTGGGGCAAAAAGGCAGAAATTTCTTTTATTTTGGTACAAAATTGCAGAAATGATTCTTATTTTGGGGCAAAAATGCAGAAATTCCCTATATTTTGGGGCAAAAAGGCTGAAATTCCCCTTATTTTCAGGCAAAAATTCAGATATACCCCTTATGTGTGGGCCAAAAGACAGAAATTTCGTTTATTTTTGGGATAAAGGCAGAAATTGCACTTATTTTGAGTCAAAAAGGCGGAAAATTTCCTTATTTTCGGGCAAAAATGAAGAAATTTCCCTTTTTTATGGCAAAAAGGTATACATTCCCTTTATTTTCGGGCAAAAATGCAGAAATTCCCCGTATTTTGGAGCAAAATTGCAGAAATTCCTCTAATTGTGGAGCAAATAGGCAGAAATTCCCTATATGTTGGGGCAAAAAGACCGAAATTCTCCTTATTTTGGGGCAAAACTCAGAAAATTCACATATTTTAGGGCAAAATTGCAGAAATTTCAGTTATTTCAGAGAAAAAAAGCAAAAATTTTTCTTATTTTGGGGCAAAAAGGCAGAAATTCCCATTATTTTGGGGCAAAAAAGCAGAAATTCACCTTATTTTGGGGTAAACTTGCAGAAATTTCACGGCAAAAAGACAGAAATTTCCCTAATTTTGGGGCAAAATTGCAGAAATTTCACTTATTTCAGGGTAATAAGTCAGAAATTTTCTTTATTTTGGGGCAAAAATACAGAAATTACCTTTTTTGGGGTGGAAAATACAGAAATTCCACTTATTTAGAGGCAAAAAGGCAGAAATTCCCCTTATTTTGGAGCAAAAATGAAGAAATTTCCCTTTTTTAAGGCAAAAAGGTATGCATTCCCCTTATTTTCGGGCAAAAAGGCAGAAATTCACCGTATTTTGGAGCAAAATTGCAGAAATTCCCCTAATTTTGGGGAAAAAGGCAGAAATTCTTTTTATTTTTGGGCAAAAATCAGAAATTCCCCTTACTGCGGGGCAAAATTCCAGAAATTTTCTATATTTTGGGGCAATATTGCAGAAATTTAACTTATTTATGGGCAAAATTGCAGAATTTTCACTTATTACAGGGAAAAAAGGCAGAAATTTTTCTTATTTTGGGGCAAAAGGCACAAATTCCTAATATTTTGTGGCAAAAATGCAGAAATTCCCCTTATTTTGAGGTAAAAAGGCTGAAATTTCTCGTATTTGGGGGCAAAAAGGCAGAAATTTTTTTAATTTTGGGACAAAATTGCAGGAATTTACTTTATTTTGGGGCAAAATTGCAGAAATTTCACTTATTTCATGGTAATAAGTCAAAAATTTTCTTTATTTTAGGGCAAAAAAGACAGAAATTCTCTTTGTTTTTGGGGAAAAAGTCAGAAATTCCACTTATTTAGAGGAAAAAAGGCAGAAATTCCTTTTATTTTTGAGCAAAAATAAAGAAATTTCTCTTTTTTATGGCAAAAAGGTATGCATTCCTTTTATTTTCGGGCAAAAAGGCTGAAATTCCCCGTATTTTGGAGCAAAATTTCAGAAAATCCCCTAATTGTTTGGCAAAAAGGCAGAAATTCTCTATATGTTGGGGCAAAAATACAGAAATTCTTTTTATTTTGGGGCAAAACTCAGAAATTCCACTTATTTAGAGGCAAAATGGCAGAAATTCCTCTCATTTTGGAGCAAAAATGAAGAAATTTCCATTTTTTATGGCAAAAAGGTATGCATTCTCTTTATTTTCGGGCAAAAAGGAAGAAATTCCCTGTATTTTGGAGCAATATTGCAGAAATTCCCCTAATTTTGGGGCAAAAGGCAGAAAATCCCCTTATTTTGGGGTAAAATTGCAGAAATTTCAAATATTTCAGGGCAAAATGGCAGGAATTCCCCTTATTTTGGGGCAAAAAGATGAAATCCCTAATTTTTGGATAAATTGAAGAAATTTCACTTATTTCGGGACAAAAAGGCAGAAATTCCCCTTAATTTCGGGCAAAAAGGCAGAAATTCCCCTTATTTAGAGGCAAAATTGCAGAAATTCCCTTAATATTGGTGCAAAAATGCAGAAATTCCCCTTATTTTGGGGCAAAATTGCAGAAATTTCCTTTACATTGGGGCAAAATTGCAGAAATTTCCCTTATTTGGGGGCAAAATTGCAAAAATTTCACTTATTTCAGAAAAAATGAAGAAATTTTCTTCTTTTGGGGCAAAAAGGCAGAAATTTCTATTATTTTGGTACAAAATTGCAGAAATTTTTCTTATTTTGGGACAAAAAGGCAGAAATTCCCCATATTTTGAGGCAAAAAGGCTGAAATTCCCCTTATTTTCGGGCAAAAATCAGAAATTCCCCTAATGTTGGGGCAATAAGACAGAAATTTCGTTTATTATTGGGGAAAAGGCAGAAATTGCACTTATTTTGAGTCAAAAAGGCGGAAAATTTCCTTATTTTCTGGCAAAAATGAAGAAATTTCCCTTTTTTATGGCAAAAAGGTATACATTCCCTATATTTTCGGGCAAAAAGGCAGAAATTCTCCGTATTTTGAGCAAAATTGCAGAAATGCCCCGAATTGTGGGGCAAAAAGGCAGAAATTCCCTATATGTTGGGGCAAAAAGATAGAAATTCTTTTTATTTTGGGGCAAAACTCAGAAATTCCACTTATTTAGAGGCAAAATGGCACAAATTCCTCTTTTTTTGAAGCAAAAATGAAAAAATTTCCCTTTTGTATGGCAAAAAGGTTTGCATTCTCCTTATTTTCGGGCAAAGAGGCAGAAATTCCGTGTATTTTGGAGCAAAATTGCAGAAATTCCCCTAATTTTGGGGCAAAAGGCAGAAATTCCCCTTATTTTGGGGTAAAATTGCAGAAATTTCAAATATTTCAGGCAAAATGGCAGAAATTCCCCTTATTTTGGGGCAAAAAGATGAAATCCATAATTTTTGGTTAAAATTGAAGAAATTACACTTATTTCGGGTCAAAAAGGCAGAAATTCCACTTAATTTCGGGCATAAAGGCAGAAATGACCCGTATTTTGGAGCAAAATTGCAGAAATTCCCCTAATATTGGTGCAAAAATTCAGAAATTCCCTTTATTTTGGGGCAAAAAGGCAGAAATTCTTCATATTTTGTTGCAAAAAGGCTGAAATTCCCCTTATTTTGAGGTAAAATGCTGAAATTCCCCATATTATGGGGCAAAAGGCAGAAATTCCCCTCATTTTGGGGCAAAAAGGCACAAATTTCCCTTATTTTCGGGCAAAATTGCAGAAATTTCATTTATTTCAGAGTAAAAAGTCAGAAATTCCCCTTATTTTGGGGCAAAAAGCAGAAATTTCTTTTATTATGGTACAAAATTGAAGAAATTTTCCTTATTTTGGAACAAAAAGGCAGAAACTCCCCATAATTTGAGGCAAAAGGCAGAAATTCTTCTTATTTTGAGGTAAAATGCAGAAATTCCCCTTATTTAGAGGTAAAATGAAGAAATTCCGCAAATATTGGGGGAAAATGCAGAAATTCCCTTTATTTTGGGGCTAAAAGGCAGAAATTCCCTGTATTTTGAAGCAAAATTGCAGAAATTCTCATAATTTTCAGACAAAAAGGCAGAAATTCTCCTTATTTTGGGGGCAAAAAGACAGAAAATCTCCTTTTTCAAGGGCAAAAAGTCAGAAATTCCCCTTATTTTGGGGCAAAATTGCAGAAATTTCCTTTACATTGGGGCAAAATTGCAGAAATTTCCCTTATTTTGGGGCAAAATTGCAAAAATTTCACTTATTTCAGAAAAAATGAAGAAATTTTCTTCTTTTGGGGCAAAAAGGCAGAAATTTCTACTATTTTGTTACAATATTGCAGAAATTTTTCTTCTTTTATGCCAAAAAGGCAGAAATTCCCAATATTTTGGGGCAAAAAGGCAGAAATTCCCCTTATGTTTGGGCAAAAAGACAGAAATTTCGTTTATTTTTTGGGAAAAGGCAGAAATTGCACTTATTTTGAGTCAAAAAGGCAGAAAATTTCCTCTTATTTTGGAGAAAAAATGAAGAAATTTCCCTTTTTTATGGCAAAAGGTGTACATTCTCTTTATTTTCGGGCAAAAAGGCAGAAATTCCCCGTATTTTGGAGAAAAATTGCAGAAATTCCCCTAATTGTGGGGCAAAAAGGCAGAAATTCCCTATATGTTGGGAAAAAAGACAGAAATTCCCCTTATTTTGGGGCAAAATTGCAGAAATTTCCTTTACATTTGGGCAAAATTGCAGAAATTTCCCTTATTTTGGGTCAAAATTGCAGAAATTTAACTTATATCAGAAAAAATGCTGAAATTTTCTTATTTTGGGACAAAAAGGCAGAAATTTCTATTATTTGTTACAAAATTGCAGAAATTTTTCTTATTTTGGGGCAAAAAGGCAGAAATTCCCCATATTTTGGGGCAAAAGGTCTGAAATTCCCCTTATTTTTGGGCAAAAAGTCAGAAATTCCCCTTATGTTGGGGAAAAAACAGAAATTTCGTTTATTTTTGGGGAAAAGTCAGAAATTGCACTTATTTTGAGTCAAAAAGGCGTAAAATTTCCTTAATTTCGGGCAAAAATGACGAAATTTCCATTTTTTATGGCAAAAAGGTATACATTCCCTTTATTTTCGGGCAAAATGCAGAAATTCTCCGTATTTTGGAGCAAAATTGCAGAAATTCCCCTAATTGTGGGGCAAAAAGGCAGAAATTCCCCATATGTTGGGGCAAAAAGACAGAAATTCTCCTTTTTTTGGGGCAAAACTCAGAAATTTCACTTGTTTTAGAGCAAAATTGCAGAAATTTCTGTTATTTCAGAGAAAAGAAGCAAAATTTTTTCTTATTTTGGGGCAAAAATGCAGAAATTCCCATTATTTTGGGGCAAAAAGGCAGAAAATCACCTAATTTTGGGGTAAATTTGCAGAAATTTCACATATTTCAGGGCAAAAAGGCAGAAATTTCCCTTATTTTGGGGCAAAATTGCAGAAATTTCACTTATTTCAGGGTAATAAGTCAGAAATTTTCTTTATTTTGGGGCAAAAAAGACAGAAATTACCTTTTTTGGTGGGGGAAAAGACAGAAATTCTACTTATTTTGAGGCAAAATTGCAGAAATTCCTCTTATTTTGGAGCAAAAATGAAGAAATTTCGCTTTTTCATGGCAAAAAGGTATGCATTCCCCTTATTTTCAGACAAAAAGGCAAAAATTCCCCGTATTTGGAACAAAATTGCAGAAAATCCCCTAATTTTAGGGCAAAAGGCAGAACTTCTTTTTATTTTGGGGCAAAAATCAGAAATTCCCCTTACTTTTGGGTAAAATTGCATAAATTTAACTTATTTATGGGCAAAATTGCAGAATTTTCATTTATTTCAGGGAAAAAAGGCAGAAATTTTCCTTATTTGGGGGCAAAAAGGCACAAATTCCTAATATTTTGTGGCAAAAAATGCAGAAATTCCCCTTATTTTGAGGTAAAAAGGCTGAAATTTCCCGTATTTGGGGGCAAAAAGGCAGAAATTTTTTTATTTTGGGGCAAAATTGCAGGAATTTACTTTATTTTGAGGCAAAATTGCAGAAATTTCACTTATTTCAGGGTAATAAGTCATAAATTTTCGTTATTTTGGGGCAAAAAAGACAGAAATTCCCTTTGTTTTGGGGGAAAAAGACAGAAATTCCACTTATTTAGAGGAAAAAATCAGAAATTCCCCTTATTTTGGAGCAAAAGTGAAGAAATTTCTCTTTTTTATGGCAAAAAGGTATGCATACCCCTTATTTTCGAGCAAAAAGGAAGAAATTCCCCGTATTTTGGAGCAAAATTGCAGAAATTCCTCTAATTTTGGGGCAAAAGGCAGAAATTCCCTTTATTTTGGGGCAAAAATCAGAAATTCCCCTTATTTTGGGGCAAAATTCCAGAAATTTCCTTTATTTTGGTGCAAAATTGCAGGAATTTACATTATTTTGGGGCAAAATTGCAGAAATTTTCCTTATTTCGGGCAAAATTAAAAAAATTTCACTTATTTTCAGGTAAAAAGGCTGAAATTTCCTTTATTTTGGGGAAAAAGGGAGAAATTTCCCTTATTTTGGGGCAAAATTGCAGAAATTTTCTTTATTTTGGGGCAAAAAGGTAGAAATTCCTTATATTTTGTGGCAAATATAAGGCAGAAATTCCCCTTATTTTGAGGTAATGAGCCTGAAATTCCCTTTATGTTTGGGGAAAAAGGCAGAAAATCCCATTATTTTGGGGCAAAAAGCAGAAATTTCTTTTATTATGGACAAAATTGAAGAAATTTTCGTTATTTTGGAACAAAAAGGCAGAAATTCCCCATATTTTGGGGCAAAAGGCAGAAATTTTTTTTATTTTGAGGTTAAATGCCGAAATTCCCCTTATTTAGAGGTAAAACGCTGAAAGTCCCCAAATATTGTGGGAAAATGCAGAAATTCCCTTTAGTTTTGGGATAAAAGGCAGAAATTCCCCGTATTTTGAAGCAAAATTGCAGAAATTCTCATAATTTTCGGGCGAAAAGGCAGAAATTCTCCTTATTTTGGGGCAAAAAGACAGAAAATCTCCTTTTTCGGGAGGAAAAAGTCAGAAATTCCCCTTATTTTGGGGCAAAATTGCAGAAATTTCCTTTACATTTGGGCAAAATTGCAGAAATTTTCCTTATTTTAAGGCAAAAAGACAGAAATTCTCATTAGTTTAGGCCAAAAATAGAAATTACCCTTATTTTAAGCCAAAAAGACTAAATTCACCCTATTTTGGGGCAAAAAAGCAGAAATTTTTTTTATTTTAGGGCAAAAAGGCAGAAATTCCCTTTAATTTTGGACGAAAATGGAGAACTTTCTTTTAATTGTGGGCAAAAATGCAGAAATCCCCCTTATTTTCGGCCAAATAGGCAGAAATTTCCCTTATTTTGAGGCAAAAGGATAGAAATTTAACTTATTTTAGGATAAAATTGCAGAAACTTCCCTTATTTTGTGGCAAAAATGCAGAAATTCCCATTATTTTGGGGTAAAAAGGCAGAAATTTACCTTATTTTGGAACAAAATTGCAGAAATTTCCCATATTTTGGGGCAAAAATGCAGTAATGTTTCTAATTTTTGAGCAAAATTCAGAAATTTCACTAATTTTGGGGCAAAAAGGCAAAAATCCCTATTATTTGGGGCAAAAATGCAGATATATCCCTTTTTTGGGACAAAATTGAAGAAATTTCCTTTATTTTTAGGCAAATTGCAGAAATTTTCTCTATTTTGGGGTAAAAATGCAGTAATGCTTCTAATTATGGAGGAAAAATTCAGAAATTCCCCTAATTTTGGGGCAAAAATGCAGAAATTCCCCTTATTGTGGGGCAAAATTGCTGAGATTTCCCTTTTTTTGGACAAAATTGCAAAAATTTCTCTTATTTTGGGGTAAAATTGCAGAAATTTCCCTTATCTTGGTAAAAATTTTAGAAATTACCATTCTTTCAGGTCATAAAGGCAGAAATTCCACTTATTAGAGGGCAAATTGCAGAAATTACCCTTATTTTAGGGCAAAAAGACTGAAAATCCTTTTATTTTTGGCTTTAAAGGCAGAAATTCTTTTTATTTTAGGGCATAAATCAGAAATTCCACTTAATTTTGGGCAAAAATGCAGAAATTTTCTTTATTTTGGGCAAAAAGACAGTAATGCACATAATTTGAAGGCAAAAAGGCAGAAATTCCCCTAATTTTGGGGCAAAAAGGCAGAAATTTCCCTTATTGTGGGGCAAAATTGCTGAGATCTCTCTGTTTTTGGACAAAATTGCAAAAATTTCCCTTATTTTGTGGTAAAATTGCAGAAATTTCCCATATTTTGGGGTAAAAATGCAGTAATGCTTCCAATTTTGGAGCAAAAATTCAGAAATTCCCCTAATTTTGAGGCAAAAAGGCAGAAATTTCTTTTATTGTGGGGCAAAATTGCTGAGATTTCCCTTTCTTTGGACAAAATTGCAAAAATTTCCCTTATTTTGGGGTAAAATTGCAGAAATTTCCCTTATTTTGGGGTAAAAATGCAGTAATGCTTCTAATTTTGGAGCAAAAATTAAGAAATTTCCTTTATTTAGGGGCAAAAAGGCAGAACTTCCCCTTATTGTGGTGGAAAATTGCTGAGATTTTTCTTACTTTGGACAAAATTGCAAAATCTTCATCTATTTTGGGGTAAAATTGCAGAAATTTCCTTTATCTTGGGCAAAAATACAGAAGTTCCTTTTCTTTCAGGTCATAAAGGCAGAAATTCCCCTTTTTTTGGGGCAAAAATGCTGAAATTCCCCTTATTTTGGAGCAAAAATGCAGAAATTTTCTTTATTTTAGGGCAAAAAGACAGAAATTCTCATTATTTTAGGCCAAAAATAGAAATTACCCTAATTTTAGGCCAAAAAGACTAAATTCCCCTTATTTTGGGGCAAAAGGGCAGAAATTCCCCTTATTTTAGGGCAAAAAGGCAGAAATTCCCCTTAATTTTGGACGAAAATGCAGAACTTTCTTTTAATTGTGGGCAAAAATGCAGAAATCCCTCTTATTTTGGGCCAAATAGGCAGAAATTTCCCTTATTTTGAGGCAAAAGGATAGAAATTTAATTTATTTTAGGATAAAATTGCAGAAACTTCCTTTATTTTGTGGCAAAAATGCAGAAATTCCCTTTATTTTGGGGTAAAAAGGCAGAAATTTCCCTTATTTTGGAACAAAATTGCAGAAATTTCCCATATTTTGGGGCAAAAATACAGTAATGCTTCTAATTTTGGAACAAAATTCAGAAATTTCACTAATTTTGGGGCAAAAAGGTAAAAATCCCTATTATTTGGGGCAAAAATGCAGAAATATCTCTTTTTTCCGACTAAATGGCAGAAATTTCCTTTATTTTGAGGCAAATTGCAGAAATTTCCTCTATTTTGGGTTAAAAATGCAGTAATGCTTCTAATTTTAGAGCAAAAATTCAGAAATTCCCTTAATTTAGGGCAAAAATGCAGAAATTCCCCTTATTGTGGGGCAAAATTGCTGAGATTTTCCTTTTTTTGGACAAAATTGCAAAAATTTCCCTTATTTTGGGGTAAAATTGCAGAAATTTCCCTTATCTTGGTAAAAATTTTAGAAATTACCGTTCTTTCAGGTCATAAAGGCAGAAATTCCACTTATTAGGGGGCAAATTGCAGAAATTACCCTTATTTTAGGGCAAAAAGACTGAAAATCCCCTTATTTTTTGTCTTAAAGGCAGAAATTCTTTTTATTTTAGGGCAAAAATCATAAATTCCACTTACTTTGTGGCAAAAATGCAGAAATTCCCTTTATTTTTAGCCAAATAGGCAGAAATTTCCCTTATTTTGTGGCAAAAGTTTAGAAATTTAACTTATTTTAGGATAAAATTGCAGAAACTTCCCTTATTGTGTTGAAAAAATGCAGAAATTCCCATTATTTTGTTGTAAAAAGGAAGAAATTTCCCTTATTTTGTAACAAAATTGCTGAAATTTCCCATATTTTAGGGCAAAAAAGCAGTAATGCTTCTAATTTTGGAGCAAAATTCAGAAATTTCACTAATTTTGGGACAAAATTAAGAAATTTCACTAAGTTTGTTGCAAAAGTCAGAAATTCCTTTTATTTTGTGGCAAAAATGAAGAAATTCTTTTTATTTGGGGGCAAAACGGCAGAAATTCTCCTCATTTTGGGGCAAAAAGTCAGAAATTTCATTTATTTTGGAGCAAAAATGAAGAAAATTCCCTTATTTTGGTGCAAAATTGCATAAATTTCCCTTATTATGGGGCAAAAAGGCAGAAATTCCCCTAATTTTAGGGCAAAATTGCAGAAATTTCCCTTATTTGGGGCATAATTACAGAAATTCCCCTATTTTGGGAAAAATTGCAGAAATTCCTATTATTTTGGAGCAAAAATGCAAAAATTTTTCTTAATACAGGGCAAAAATACAGAAATTCCCTTTATTTTGGGGCAAAAATGCAGAAATTGCTCTTATTTTAGGCCAAAAATACAGAAATTAACCTTATATTTGTGCAAAAATGCAGAAATTTTTCTTAATTTGGGGCAAAAATGCAGAAATTCCCTTTATTTGGGGCCAAAAAGGCAGGAATTTCCCTTATTTTGGGCAAAAGTATAGAACTTTAACTTATTTTAGGATAATATTGCAGAAATTTACCTTATTTTGTGGCAAAAATGAAGAAATTCTCATTATTTTGGGGTAGAAAGGCAGAAATTCCCTTTATTTTGGAACAAAATTGCAGAAATTTCCCATATTTTTGGGCAAAAATGCACTAATGCTTCTAATTTTGTGGCAAAATTTAGAAATTCCACTAATTTTGGGGCAAAAAGTCAGAAATTCCATTTATTTGGGGGCAAAAATTCCGAAATTTTTTTTTTGGGTCAAAAAGGCAGAAAATTCTTTTTTTTTTTGAGGCAAATTGCTGAAATTTCCCTTATTTTGTGGCAAAAATTCTGTAATGTCTCTAATTTTAGGGTAAAAATCAGAAATTCCGTTAATTTTGGGGCAAAAAGACAGAAATTCCCCTTATTGTAGGGGAAATTAATAAATTTCCTTTTTTGGGGACAAAATTGCAGAAATTTCCCTTATTTTTAAGCAAAATTGCAGAAATTTCCTTTATCTTGTGGCAAAAATGCAGAAATTCCTTTTATTTCATGGCAAAAGGGCAGAAATTACGCTTTTTTGGTGGCAAATTCCAGAACTTACCCGTATTTTAGGAAAAAAGCCTGAATTTCCTCTTATTTTGTGCCAAAAAGGCAGAAATTCCTCTTATTTTAGAGCAAAAAGGCAGAAATTCCACATAATTTTGGCCAAAAATGCAGAAATTTCTATTATTTTGGGGCAGAAACACAGTAATGCACCTAATTTGGTGGTAAAAATGCATAAATTCCCCTAATTTGGGGGCAAAAAGGCAAAAATTCCCCTTAATTTTGGGCGAAAATGCAGAAATTTCCCTTAATTTTGGGCAAAAATGCAGAAATTCCCCTTATTTTGGGCCAAATAGGCAGAAATTTCCCTTATTTTGTTGCAAAAGGATAGAAATTTAACTTATTTTAAGAAAAAAATGCAGAAACTTCCCATATTTTGTGGCAAAAATGCAGAAATTCTCATTATTTTGGGGTATAAAGGCAGAAATTTCCCTTATTTTGAACAAAATTGCAGAAATTTCCCATATTTTGGGGCAAAAATGCAGTAATGCTGCTAATTTTGGGGCAAAATTCAGAAATTTCACTAATTTTGAGGCAAAAAGGCAAAAATCCCTAATATTTTGGGGCAAAAATGCAGATATATTTCTTTTTTGGGACAAAATTGCAGAAATTTCCTTTATTTTGAGGCAAATTGCAGAAATTTCTTTTATTTTGGGGTAAAAATGCCGTAATGCTTCTAATTATGGAGGAAAAATTCAGAAATTCCCCTAATTTTGGGGCAAAAATGCAGAAATTCCCCTTATTGTGGGGAAAAATTGCTGAGATTTCACTTTTTTTGGACAAAATTGCAAAAATTTCCCTTATTTTGGGATAAAATTGCAGAAATTTCCTTTATCTAGGGCAAAAATATTAGAAATTCCCCTTCTTTCAGGTCATAAAGGCAGAAATTCCACTTATTAGGGGACAATTTGCAGAAAATACCCTTATTTTAGGGCCAAAAAGCTGAAATTCCCCTTATTTTTTGCCTTAAAGGCAGAGATTCTTTTTATTTTAGGGCAAAAATCAGAAATTCCACTTAATTTTGGGCAAAAATGCAGAAATTTCCCTTATTTTGGGCAAAAAGACAGTAATGCACCTAATTTGAAGGCAAAAAGGCAGAAATTCCCCTAATTTTGGGGCAAAAAGGCAGAAATTCCCCTTATTTTGGGGCAAAAATGCTGAAATCCCCCTTATTTTGGAGCAAAAATGCAGAAATTTTCCTTATTTTAGGGCAAAAAGACAGAAATTCTCATTATTTTAGGCCAAAAATAGAAATTACCCTAATTTTAGGCCAAAAAAACTAAATTCCCTTCATTTTGGGGCAAAAAAGCAGAAATTCCCCTTATTTTAGAGCAAAAAGGCAGAAATTCCCCTTAATTTTGGGCAAAAAAAAAGAAAATTTCCTTAATTTTGGGCAAAAATGCAGAAATTCCTCTTATTTTGGGCCAAATAGGCAGAAATTTCCCTTATTTTGTGGCAGAAGTATAGAAATTTAACTTATTTTAAGATAAAATTGCAGAAACTTCCTTTATTTTGTGGCAAAAATGCAGAAATTCTCATTATTTTGGGGTAAAAATGCAGAAATTTCCCTTATTTTGGAACAAAATTGCAGAAATTTCCCATATTTTTGGGCAAAAATGCAGTAATGCTGCTAATTTTGGGGCAAAATTCAGAAATTTCACTAATTTTGAGGCAAAAAGGCAAAAATCCCTATTATTTTGGGGCAAAAATGCAGAAATATTTCTTTTTTGGGACAAAATTGCAGAAATTTCCTTTATTTTGAGGCAAATTGCAGAAATTTCCTTTATTTTGGGGTAAAAATGCAGTAAGGCTTCTAATTATGGAGGAAAAATTCAGAAATTCCCCTAATTTTGGGGCAAAAAGGCAGAAATTTCCCTTATTGTAGGGCAAAATTGCTGAGATTTCCCTTTTTTTGACAAAATTGCAAAAATTTCTCTTATTTTGGGGTAAAATTTCAAAAATTTCCCCTATCTTGTGCAAAAATGTAATAAATTCCCCTTCTTTCAGGTCATAAAGGCAGAAATTCCACATATTAGGGGGCAATTTGCAGAAAATACTCTTATTTTAGGGCCAAAAGGCTGAAATTCCCCTTATTTTTTGCCTTAAAGGCAGAAATTCTTTTTATTTTAGGGCAAAAATCAGAAATTCCACTTAATTTTGGGCAAAAATGCAGAAATTTCCTTTATTTTGGGCAAAAAGACAGTAATGCACCTACTTTGAAGGCAAAAAGGCAGAAATTCCCCTAATTTTGGGGCAAAAAGGCAGAAATTTCCCTTATTGTGGGGCAAAATTGCTGAGATCTCCCTTTTTTTGGACAAAATTGCAAAAATTTCCCTTATTTTGGGGTAAAATTGCAGAAATTTCCCTTAATTTGGGGTAAAAATGCAGTAATGCTTCTAATTTTGGAGCAAAAATTTAGAAATTCCCCTACTTTTGGGGCAAAAATGCAGAACTTCCCGTTATTGTGGGGAAAAATTGCTGAGATTTTTCTTTCTTTGGACAAAATTGCAAAATCTTCCTTTATTTTGGGGTAAAATTGTAGAAATTTCCTTTATCTTGGGCAAAAATACAGAAATTCTTCTTCTTTCAGGTCATAAAGGCAGAAATTCCACTTATTAAGGGGCAAATTGCAGAAATTACCCTTATTTTAGGGCAAAAAGCCTGAAATTCTTCTTATTTTGTCCCAAAAAGGCAGAAATTCTTCTTATTTTAGGGCAAAAATGAGAAATTCCACTTAATATTGGGCAAAAATGCAAAAATTTTCCTTATTTAGAACAAAAAGACAGGGATGCACCTAATTTGGGTGCAAAAAGGCAGAAATTACCCTAATTTTTGGGTCAAAAAGGCAGAAATTCCTCTTATTTTGCGTCAAAAATGCTGAAATTCCCCTTATTTTCGAGCAAAAATGCAGAAATTTCCTTTATTTGGGGCCAAAAAGGCAGGAATTTCCCTTATTTTGGGGCAAATTATAGAACTTTAACTTATTTTAGGATAATATTGCAGAAATTTACCTTATTTTGTGGCAAAAATGAAGAAATTCCCATTATTTTGGTGTAGAAAGGCAGAAATTCCCTTTATTTTGGAACAAAATTGCAGAAATTTCCCATATTTTTGGGCAAAAATGCACTAATGCTTCTAATCTTGTGGCAAAATTTAGAAATTCCACTAATTTTGGGGCAAAAAGGCAGAAATTCCATTTATTTGGGGGCAAAAATTCCGAAATTTACTTTTTTGGGTCAAAAAGGCAGAAAATTCTTTTTTTTTGAGGCAAATTGCTGAAATTTCCCTTATTTTGTGGCAAAAATTGTGTAATGCCTCTAATTTTAGGGTAAAAATCAGAAATTCCGTTAATTTTGGGGCAAAAAGACAGAAATTCCCCATATTGTGGGGGAAATTAATGAAATTTCCTTTTTTTGGGACAAAATTGCAGAAATTTCCCTTATTTTTAAGCAAAATTGCAGAAATTTCCTTTATCTTGTGGCAAAAATGCAGAAATTCCTTTTATTTCATGGCAAAAGGGCAGAAATTACGCTTTTTTGGTGGCAAATTCCAGAACTTACCCGTATTTTAGGAAAAAAGCCTGAATTTCCTCTTATTTTGTGCCAAAAAGGCAGAAATTCTTCTTATTTTAGAGCAAAAAGGCAGAAATTCCACATAATTTTGGCCAAAAATGCAGAAATTTCTATTATTTTGGGGCAAAAACACAGTAATGCACCTAATTTGGTGATAAAAATGCATAAATTCCCCTAATTTGGGGGCAAAAAGGCAAAAATTCCCCTTAATTTTGGGCAAAAATGCAGAAATTTCCCTTAATTTTGGGCAAAAATGCAGAAATTCCCCTTATTTGGGCCAAATAGGCAGAAATTTCACTTATTTTGTTGCAAAAGGATAGAAATTTAACTTATTTTAAGAAAAAATTGCAGAAACTTCCCTTATTTTGTGGCAAAAGTGCAGAAATTCTCATTATTTTGGGGTATAAAGGCAGAAATTTCCCTTATTTTGAACAGAATTGCAGAAATTTCCCATATTTTGGGGCAAAAATGCAGTAATGCTGCTAATTTTGGGGCAAAATTCAGAAATTTCACTAATTTTGAGGCAAAAATGCAAAAATCCCTATTATTTTGGGGCAAAAATGCAGATATATTTCTTTTTTTGGGACAAAATTGCAGAAATTTCCTTTATTTTGAGGCAAATTGCAGAAATTTCCTCTATTTTGGGGTAAAAATGCAGTAATGCTTCTATTTTGGAGCACAAATTCAGAAATTCCCCAAATTTTGGAGGAAAAATGCAGAAATTCCCCATATTTGGGGCAAAATTGCTGAGATTTCCATTTTTGGACAAAATTGCAAAAATTTCCCTTATTTTTGGCGTAAAATTGCAGAAATTTCCCTTATCTTGGTAAAAATTTTAGAAATTACCGTTCTTTCAGGTCATAAAGGCAGAAATTCCACTTATTAGGGGGCAAATTTCAGAAATTACCCTTATTTTAAGGCAAAAAGACTGAAAATCCCCTTATTTTTTGCCTTAAAGGCAGAAATTCTTTTTATTTTAGGGCATAAATCAGAAATTCCAATTAATTTGTGGCAAAAATGCAGAAATTTCCCTTATTTTGGGCAAAAAGGCAGAAATTTCCCTTATTGTGGGGCAAAATTGCTGAAATCTCCCTTTTTTGGACAAAATTGCATTAATTTCCCTTATTTTGGGGTAAAATTGCAGAAATTTCCCATATTTTGGGGAAAAATGCAGTAATGCTTCTAATTTTGGAGCAAAAATTAAGAAATTCCCCTAATTTTGGGGCAAAAAGGAAGAACTTTTCCTTATTGTGGGGGAAAATTGCTGAGATTTTTCTTTCTTTGGACAAAATTGCAAAATTTTTCTTTATTTTGGGGTAAAATTGCAGAAATTTCCTTTATCTTGGGCAAAAATACAGAAATTCCTCTTCTTTCAGGTCATAAAGGCAGAAATTCCACTTATTAGGGGGCAAATTGCAGAAATTACCCTTATTTTAGGGCAAAAAGCCTGAAATTCCTCTTATTTTGTGCCAAAAATGCAGAAATTCTTCTTATTTTAGGGCAAAAATGAGAAATTCCACTTAATTTTGGGCAAAAATGCAGAAATTTCCCTTATTTTGGGCAAAAGACACTAATGCACCTAATTTGGGGGCAAAAAGGCAGAAATTACTCTAATTTTTGGAGCAAAAAGGCAAAAATTCCACTTATTTTGGGGCAAAAATGCTGAAATTCCCTCTATTTTGGAGCAAAAATGCAGAAATTTTCCTTATTTTAGGGCAAAAAGACAGAAATTCTCATTATTTTAGGCCAAAAATAGAAATTACCCTTATTTTAGGCCAAAAAGACTAAATTCCCCTTATTTTGGGGCAAAAGGGCAGAAATTCCTCTTATTTTATGGCAAGAAGCCAGAAATTGCCCTTAATTTTGGACGAAAATGCAGAACTTTTTTTTAATTGTGGGCAAAAATGCAGAAATCCCCCTTATTTTGGGCCAAATATGCAGAAATTTCCCTTATTTTGAGGCAAAAAGATAGAAATTTAACTTATTTTAGGATAAAATTGCAGAAACTTCCCTTATTTTGTGGCAAAAATGCAGAAATTTTCATTATTTTTGGGTAAAAATGCAGAAATTTCCCTTATTTTGGAACAAAATTGCAGAAATTTCCCATATTTTGGGGCAAAAATGCAGTAATGCTTCTAATTTTGGAGCAAAATTCAGAAATTTCACTAATTTTGGGCAAAAAGGCAAAAATCCTTATTATTTGGGGCAAAAATGCAGAAATATCCCTTTTTGGGGACAAAATTGCAGAAATTTTCCTTATTTTGAGGCAAATTGCAGAAATTTCCTCTATTTTGGGGTAAAAATGCAGTAATGCTTCCAATTTTGGAGCAAAAATTCAGAAATTCCCCTAATTTTGGGGCAAAAATGCAAAAATTCCCCTTATTGTGGGGCAAAATTGCTGAGATTTCCCTATTTTTGGACAAAATTGCAAATATTTCTCTTATTTTGGGGTAAAATTGTAGAAATTACCCTTATCTTGGTAAAAAATTTAGAAATTACCGTTCTTTCAGGTCATAAAGGCAGAAATTCCACTTATTAGGGGGCAAATTGCAGAAATTACCCTCATTTTAGGGCAAAAAGACTGAAAATCCCCTTATATTTGCCTTAAAGGCAGAAATTCTTTTTATTTTAGGGCAAAAATCAGAAATTCCACTTACTTTGTGGGAAAAATGCAGAAATTCCCTTTATTTTTAGCCAAATAGGCAGAAATTTCCCTTATTTTGTGGCAAAAGTTTAAAAATTTAACTTATTTTAGGATAAAATTGCAGAATCTTCCCTTATTTTGTGGCAAAAATGCAGAAATTCCCATTATTTTGTTGTAAAAAGGAAGAAATTTCCCATATTTTGTAACAAAATTGCTGAAATTTCCCATATTTTGGGGCAAAAAATAGTAATGCTTCTAATTTTGGAGCAAAATTCAGAAATTTCACTAATTTTGGGACAAAATTAAGAAATTTCACTAATTTTGTTGCAAAAGGCAGAAAATCCTATTATTTTGTGGCAAAAATGCAGAAATTCCTTTTATTTGGGGGCAAAACGGCAGAAATTCTCCTCATTTTGGGGCAAAAAGGCAGAAATTCCCTTTATTTTGGAGCAAAAATGAAGAAAATTCCCTTATTTTGGTGCAAAATTGCATAAATTTTCCTTATTATGGGGCAAAAAGGCAGAAATTCCCCTAATTTTAGGGCAAAATTGCAGAAATTTCCCTTATTTGGGGCATAATTACAGAAATTCCCCTAATTTTGGGGAAAAATTGCAGAAATTCCTATTATTTTTGAGCAAAAATGCAAAAATTTTCCTTAATACAGGGCAAAAATACAGAAATTCCCCTTATTTTGTGGCAAAAATGAAAAATTGCTCTTATTTTAGGCCAAAAATACAGAAATTAACCTTATATTTGAGCAAAAATGCAAAAATTTTTCTTAATTTGTTGCAAAAATGCAGAAATTCCCCTTATTTGGGGCCAAAAAGGCAGGAATTTCCCTTATTTTGGGGCAAAAGTATATAACTTTAACTTATTTTAGGATAATATTGCAGAAATTTACCTTATTTTGTGGCAAAAATGAAGAAATTCCCATTATTTTGGGGTAGAAAGGCAGAAATTCCCTTTATTTTGGAACAAAATTGCAGAAATTTCCCATATTTTTGGGCAAAAATGCACTAATGCTTCTAATTTTGTGGCAAAATTTAGAAATTCCACTAATTTTGGGGCAAAAAGGCAGAAATTCCACTTATTTGGGGGCAAAAATATAGAAATTTCCTTCTTTGGGTCAAAAAGGCAGAAAATTCTTCTTTTTTGAGGCAAATTGCTGAAATTTCCCTTATTTTGTGGCAAAAATTCTGTAATGCCTCTAATTTTGGGGTAAAAATCAGAAATTCCATTAATTTTGCGGCAAAAGACAGAAATTACCATTAATGTGGGGGAAATTAATGAAATTTCCTTTTTTTGGGACAAAATTGCAGAAATATCCCTTATTTTTAAGCAAAATTGCAGAAATTTCCTTTATCTTGTGGCAAAAATGCAGAAATTCCTTTTATTTCATGGCAAAAGGGCAGAAATTACGCTTTTTTGGTGGCAAATTCCAGAACTTACCAGTATTTTAGGAAAAAAGCCTGAATTTCCTCTTATTTTGTGCCAAAAAGGCAGAAATTCTTTTTATTTTAGAGCTAAAAGGCAGAAATTCCACATAATTTTGGCCAAAAATGCAGAAATTTCCATTATTTTGGGGCAAAAACACAGTAATGCACCTAATTTGGTGGTAAAAATGCATAAATTCCCCTAATTTTGGGGCAAAAAGGCAAAAATTCCCCCTTAATTTTGGGCAAAAATGCAGAAATTCCTATTATTTTGGGCAAAATAGGCAGAAATTTCCCTTATTTTGTGGCAAAAGGATAGAAATTTAACTTATTTTAAGATAAAATTGCAGAAACTTTCCTTATTTTGTGGCAAAAATGCAGAAATTCTCATTATTTTGGGGTATTAAGGCAGAAATTTCCCTTATTTTGAACAAAATTGCAGAAATTTCCCATATTTTGGGGCAAAAATGCAGTAATGCTGCTAATTTTGGGGCAAAATTCAGAAATTTCACTAATTTTGAGGCAAAAAGGCAAAAATCCCTATTATTTTGGGGCAAAAATGCAGAAATATTTCTTTTTTGGGACAAAATTGCAGAAATTTCCTTTATTTTGAGGCAAATTGCAGAAATTTCCCTTATTTTGGGGTAAAAATGCAGTAATGCTTCTAATTATGGAGGAAAAATTCAGAAATTCCCCTAATTTTGGGGCAAAAATGCAGAATTTCCCCTTATTGTGGAAAAAAATTGCTGAGATTTCCCTTTTTTTGGACAAAATTGCAAAAATTTTCCTTATTTTGGGGTAAAATTGCAGAAATTTCCCTTATCTAGGGCAAAAACATTAGAAATTTCCCTTCTTTCAGGTCATAAAGGCAGAAATTCCACTTATTAGGGGGCAATTTGCAGAAAATACCCTTATTTTAGGGCCAAACGGCTGAAATTCCCCTTATTTTTTGCCTTAAAGGCAGAAATTCTTTTTATTTTAGGGCAAAAATTAGAAATTCCACTTAATTTTGGGCAAAAATGCAGAAATTTCCCTTATTTTTTGCAAAAAGACAGTAATGCACCTAATTTGAAGGCAAAAAGGCAGAAATTCCCATA
This sequence comes from Micromys minutus, assembly GCF_963924665.1. NCBI lineage: Eukaryota > Metazoa > Chordata > Mammalia > Rodentia > Muridae > Micromys > Micromys minutus. Next base: position 9,686 of record NW_027667306.1, on the reverse strand, counting down.
ATTTTGGGGCAAAAAGGCAGAAATTTCCCTTATTGTGGGGCAAAATTGCTGAGATCTCCCTTTTTTTGGACAAAATTGCAAAAATTTCCCCTATTTTGGGGTAAAATTGCAGATTTCCCATATTTTGGGGTAAAAATGCAGTAATGCTTCTAATTTTGGAGCAAAAATTCAGAAATTGCCCTAATTTTGAGGCAAAAAGGCAGAATATCCCCTTATTGTGGGGCAAAATTGCTGAGATTTCCCTTTCTTTGGACAAAATTGCAAAAATTTCCCTTATTTTGGGGTAAAATTGCAGAAATTTCCCTTATTTGGGGTAAAAATGCAGTAATGCTTCTAATTTTGGAGCAAAAATTTAGAAATTCCCCTAATTTTGGGGCAAAAAGGCAGAACTTCTTGTTATTGTGGGGGAAAATTGCTGAGATTTTTCTTTCTTTGGACAAAATTGCAAAATCTTCCTTTATTTTGGGGTAAAATTGTAGAAATTTCCTTTATTTTGGGCAAAAATACAGAAATTCCTCTTTTTTCAGGTCATAAAGGAAGAAATTCCACTTATTAGGGGGCAAATTGCAGAAATTATCCTTATTTTAGGGCAAAAAGCCTGAAATTCCTCTTATTTTTATGCCAAAAAGGCAGAAATTCTTCTTATTTTAGGGCAAAAATGAGAAATTCCACTTAATTTTGGGCAAAAATGCAGAAATTTCCCTTATTTTCAACAAAAAGACCGTAATGCACCTATTTTGGGGGCAAAAAGGCAGACATTACCCTAATTTTTGTGGCAAAAAGGCAGAAATTCCTTTTATTTTGGGTCAAAAATGCTGAAATTTCTCTTATTTTTGAGCAAAAATGCAGAAATTTTCCTTATTTTAAGGCAAAAAGACAGAAATTCTCATTATTTTAGGCCAAAAATAGAAATTACCCTTATTTTAGGCCAAAAAGACTAAATTCCCCTTATTTTGGGGCAAAAGGGCAGAAATTCCCCTTATTTTAGGGCAAAAATGCAGAAATTCCCCTTAATTTTGGACGAAAATGCAGAACTTTCTTTTAATTGTGGGCAAAAATGCAGAAATCCCCATTATTTTGGGCCAAATAGGCAGAAATTTCCCTTATTTTGAGGCAAAAGAATAGAAATTTAAATTATTTTAGGATAAAATTGCAGAAACTTCTCTTATTTTGTGGCAAAAATGCAGAAATTCCCATTATTTTGGGGTAAAAAGGCAATAATTTCCCTTATTTTGGAACAAAAATGCAGAAATTTCCCATATTCTGGGGCAAAAATGCAGTAATGCTTCAAATTTTTGAGCAAATTTCATAAGTTTCACTAATTTTGGGGCAAAAAGGCAAAAATCCCTATTATTTGGGGCAAAAATGCAGAAATATCCTCTTTTTGGGACAAAATTGCAGAAATTTCCTTTATTTTGAGGCAAATTGCAGAAATTTCCTCTATTTTGGGGTAAAAATGCAGTAATGCTTCTAATTTTGGAGCAAAAATTGAGAAATTCCCCTAATTTTGAGGCAAAAATGCAGAAATTCCCCTTATTGTGGGGCAAAATTGCTGAGTTTTCTCTTTTTTTGGACAAAATTGCAGAAATTTCCCTTATCTTGGTAAAAATTTTAGAAATTACCGTTCTTTCACGTCATAAAGGCAGAAATTCCACTTATTAGGGGGCAAATTGCAGAAATTACCCTTATTTTAGAGCAAAAAGACTGAAAATCTCCTTATTTTTTGCCTTAAAGGCAGAAATTCTTTTTAATTTAGGGCATAAATCAGAAATTCCACTTAATTTTGGGCAAAAATGCAGAAATTTCCCTTATTTTGTTCAAAAAGACAGTAATGCACATAATTTGAAGGCAAAAAGGTAGAAATTCCTCTAATTTTGGGGCAAAAAGGCAGAAATTTCCCTTATTGTGGGGCAAAATTGCTGAGATCTCCCTTTTTTTGGACAAAATTGCAAAAATTTCCCTTATTTTGAAGTAAAATTGCAGAAATTTCCCATATTTTGGGGTAAAAATGCAGTAATGTTTCTAATTTTGGAGCAAAAATTCACAAATTCCCCTAATTTTGAGGCAAAAATGCAGAAATTCCCTTTATTGTGGGGCAAAATTGCTGAGATTTCCCTTTCTTTGGACCAAATTGCAAAAATTTCCCTTATTTTGGGGTAAAATTGCAGAAATTTCCCATATTTTGGGGTAAAAATGCAGTAATGCTTCTAATTTTGGAGCAAAAATTTAGAAATTCCTCTCATTTTGGAAGAAAAAGGCAGAACTTCCCCTTATTGTGGGGGAAAATTGCTGAGATTTTTCTTTCTTTGGACAAAATTTCAAAATCTTCCTTTATTTTGGGGTAAAATTGCAGAAATTTCCTTTATCTTGGGCAAAAATACAGAAATTTCTCTTCTTTCAGGTCATAAAGGCAGAAATTCCACTTATTAGGGGGCAAATTGCAGTAATTACCCTTATTTTAGGGCAAAAAGCCTGAAATTCCTCTTATTTTGTGCCAAAAAGGCAGAAATTCTTCTTATTTTAGGGCAAAAATGAGAAATTCCACTTAATTTTGGGCAATAATGCAGAAATCCCTTATTTTGAACAAAAAGACACTAATGCACCTAATTTGGGGGCAAAAAGGCAGAATTACCCTAATTGTTTGGGGCAAAAAGGCAGAAATTCCACTTATTTTGGGGCAAAAATGCTGAAATTCCCCTTATTTTGGAGCAAAAATGCAGAAATTTTCTTTATTTTAGGAAAAAAGACAGAAATTCTCATTATTTTAGGCCAAAAATAGAAATTACCCTTATTTTAGGCCAAAAAGACTAAGTTCCCCTTATTTTGGGGCAAAAGGGCAGAAATTCCCCTTATTTTAGGGCAAAAAGGCAGAAATTCCCCTTAATTTTGGAAAAAAATGCAGAATTTTCTTTTAATTGTGGGCAAAAATGCAGAAATACCCCTTATTTTGGGCCAAATAGGTAGAAATTTCCCTTATTTTGAGGCAAAAGAATAGAAATTTTAATTATTTTAGGATAAAATTGCAGAAACTTCCCTTATTTTGTGGCAAAAATGCAGAAATTCCCATTATTTTGGGGTAAAAAGGCAGAAATTTTCTTTATTTTGGAACAAAATTGCAGAAATTTCCCATATTTTGGGGCAAAAATGCAGTAATGCTTCTAATTTTTGAGTAAAATTCAGAAATTTCACTAATTTTGGGGCAAAAAACCCTATTATTTGGGGCAAAAATGCAGAAATATCCCTTTTTTGGGACAAAATTGCAGAAATTTCCTTTATTTTGAGGCAAATTGCAGAAATTTCATCTATTTTGGGGTAAAAATGCAGTAATGCTTCTAATTTTGGAGCAAAAATTCAGAAATTCCCCTAATTTTGGGGCAAAAAAGCAGAAATTCCCCTTATTGTGGGGCAAAATTGCTGAGATTTCCCTTTTTTTGGACAAAATTGCAAAAATTTCCCTTATTTAGGGATAAAATTGCAGAAATATCCCTTATCTTGGTAAAAATTTTAGAAATTACCGTTCTTTCAGGTCATAAAGGAAGAAATTCAACTTATTAGGGGGCAAATTGCAGAAATTACCCTTATTTTAGGGCAAAATGACTGAAAATCCCCTTATTTTTTGCCTTAAAGGCAGAAATTCTTTTTATTTTAGGGCATTAATCAGAAATTCCACTTAATTTTGGGAAAAAATGCAGAAATTTCCCTTATTTTGTGCAAAAAGACAGTAATGCACATAATTTGAAGGCAATAAGGCAGAAATTCCCCTAATTTTGGGGCAAAAAGGCAGAAATTTCCCTTATTGTGGGGCAAAATTGCTGAGATCTCCCTTTTTTTGGACAAAATTGCAAAAATTTCCCTTATTTTGGGGTAAAATTGCAGAAATTTCCCATATTTTGGGGTAAAAATGCAGTAATGCTTCTAATTTTGGAGCAAAAATTCAGAAATTCCCCTAATTTTGAGGCAAAAATGAAGAAATTCCCCTTATTGTGGGGCAAAATTGCTGAGATTTCCCTTTCTTTGGACCAAATTGCAAAAATTTCCCTTATTTTGGGGTAAAATTGCAGAAATTTCCCTTATTTTGGGGTAAAAATGCAGTAATGCTTCTAATTTTGGAGCAAAAATTAAGAAATTCCTCTAATTTTGGGGGAAAAAGGCAGAACTTCCCCTTATTGTGGGGGAAAATTGCTGAGATTTTTTTTCTTTGGACAAAATTGCAAAATCTTCCTTTACTTTGGGGTAAAATTGCAGAAATTTCCTTTATCTTGGGCAAAAATACAGAAATTCCTATTCTTTCAGGTCATAATGGCAGAAATTCCACTTATTAGGGGGCAAATTGCAGAAATTACCCTTATTTTAAGGCAAAAAGCCTGAAATTCCTCTTATTTTGTGCCAACAAGGCAGAAATTCTTTTTATTTTAGGGCAAAAATGAAAAATTCCACTTAATTTTAAGCAAAAATGCAGAAATTTCCCTTATTTTGAACAAAAATACACTAATGCACCTAATTTGGGGGCAAAAAGGCAGAAATTACCCTAATTTTTTGGGGCAAAAAGGCAGAAATTCCACTTATTTTGGGGCAAAAATGCTGAAATTCCCCTTATTTTGGAGCAAAAATCCAGAAATTTTCCTTATTTTAGGGCAAAAAGACAGAAATTCTCATTATTTTAGGCCAAAAATAGAAATTAACCTTATTTTAGGCCAAAAAGATTAAATTCCCCTTATTTTGGGGCAAAAGAGCAGAAATTCCCCTTATTTTAGGGCAAAAAGGAAGAAATTCCCCTTAATTTTGGAAGAAAATGCAGAATTTTCTTTTAATTGTCGGCAAAAATGCAGAAATCCCCCTTATTTTGGGCCAAATAGGCAGAAATTTCCCTTATTTTGAGGCAAAAGAAGAGAAATTTTATTTATTTTAGGATAAAATTGCAGAAACTTCCCTTATTTTGTGGCAAAAATGCAGAAATTCCCATTATTTTTGCGTAAAAAGGAAGAAATTTCCCTTATTTTGGAACAAAATTGCAGAAATTTCCCATATTTTTGGGCAAAAATGCAGTAATGCTTCTAATTTTTGAGCAAAATTCAGAAATTTCACTAATTTTGGGGCAAAAAGGCAGAAATTCCCCTTATTGTGGGGCAAAATTACTGAGATTTTCCTTTTTTTGAACAAAATTGCAAAAATTTTCCTTATTTTGGGGTAAAATTGCAGAAATTTCCCTTATCTAGGGCAAAAATATTAGAAATTCCCCTTCTTTCAGGTCATAAAGGCAGAAATTCCACTTATTAGGGGGCAATTTGCAGAAAATACCCTTATTTTAGGGCCAAAAGGCTGAAATTCCCCTTATTTTTTGCCTTAAAGGCAGAAATTCTTTTTATTTTAGGGCAAAAATCAGAAATTCCACTTAATTTTGGGCAAAAATGCAGAAATTTCCCTTATTTTGGGAAAAAAGACAGTAATGCACCTAATTTGAAGGCAAAAAGGCAGAAATTCCCCTAATTTTGGGGCAAAAAAGCAGAAATTTCCTTTATTGTGGGGCAAAATTGCTGAGATCTCCCTTTTTTTGGACAAATTTGCAAAAATTTCCCTTATTTTGGGGTAAAATTGCAGAAATTTCCCATATTTTGGGGTAAAAATGCAGTAATGCTTCTAATTTTGGAGCAAAAATTCAGAAATTCCCCTAATTTTTAGGCAAAAAGGCAGAATATCCCCTTATTGTTGGGCAAAATTGCTGAGATTTCCCTTTCTTTGGACAAAATTGCAAAAATTTTCCTTATTTTGGGGAAAAATTGCAGAAATTTCCCTTATTTTAGGACAAAATTGCAGAAATCTCACTTATTTCTGAGAAAAAAATCAAAAATTTTTCTTTTTTTGGGGCAAAAAGGCAGAAATTCCCATTATTTTGGGTTAAAAAGGCAGAAATTCATCTTATTTTGGGGTAAAATTGTAGAAATTTCACATATTTTAGAGCAAAAATGTAGAAATTACCCTTATTTTGGGGCAAAATTGCAGAATTTTCACTTATTTCAGGGTAATAAATAAGAAATTCCCCTTATTTTGGGGCAAAAATACAGAAATTCCCTTAGTTTTGAGGGAAAAAGACAGAAATTCCACTTATTTAGAGGTAAAAATGCAGAAATTCCCGTTATTTTGGAGCAAAAATGAAGAAATTTCCCTTTTTATGGCAAAAAGGTATGCATTCCCATTATTTTCGGGTGAAAAAGGCAGAAATTCCCCGTATTTTGGAGCAAAATTGCAGAAATTTCCCTAATTTTGGGGCAAAAGGCAGAAATTCCCTTTATTTTGGGGCAAAAATCAGAAAATCCCCTTATTATGGGACAAAATTCCAGAAATTTTATTTTAGGGCAAAATTGCAGGAATTTACCTTATTTTGGGGCAAAATTGCAGAAATTTCCATTATTTGGGGTAAAATTGCAGAAATTTCACTAATTTTCAGGTAAAAAGGCTGAAATTTCTTTTATTTTGGGGCAAAAAGGGAGAAATTCCTCTTATTTTGGGGCAAAATTGCAGAAATTTCCCTTCATATGGGAAAAAATTGCAGAAATTGCTTTTATTTTAGGGTAAAATTGCAGAAATTTCACTTATTTCAGAGAAAAAACGCAAAAATTTTTCTTATTTTGGGACAAAAAGGCAGAAATTCCCATTATTTTGGGGCAAAAAGGCAGAAATTCACCTTACTTTGGGGTAAAATTGCAGAAATTTCACATATTTCAGGGCAAAAAGGCAGAAATTTCCCTTATTTGGGGGCAAAATTGCAGAAATTTCACTTATTTCAGGGTAATAAGTCAGAAATTCCCTTTATTTTGGGGCAAAAAATACAGAAATTCCCTTTGTTTTGGGGGAAAAAGACAGAAATTCAACTTACTTAGTGGCAAAAAAGCCAAAATTCTTCTTATTTTGAGCAAAAATGAAGAAATTTTCCTCTTTTATGGCAAAAACTTATGCATTTCCTCTATTTTCAGGCAAAATGCAGAAATTCCCCGTATTTTGGAGCAAAATTGCAGAAATTCCCCTAATTCTGGGGCAAAAAGTCAGAAATTCCCTATATGTTGGGGCAAAAAGACAGAAATTCTCCTTATTTTGGAACAAAACTCAGAAATTTCCCTTATTTTGGGGCAAAATAGAAGAAATTTCTCTTATTTTGGGTAAAAATTGCAGAAATTTCACTTATTTTGGGGCAAAATTGCACAAATTTCACTTATTTCAAGAAAAAAAGCCAGAAATTTTATTTTGAAGCAAAAATGCAGAAATTCCCTTTATTTTGAGGTAAAGGCTGAAATACCCCTTATTTGGGCGAAAAAATGCAAAATTTCCCTTATTTTGGGGCAAAAAAACAGAAATTCTCCTTATTTTGTTGCAAAAATGCAGAAATTTCTTTTATTTTGGGGCAAAATTGCAGAAATTTAACCTGTTTCATGGCATAATTCAAAAATTCCTATTATTTTGGGGCAAAAAGTCAGAAATTCTGTTTATTTTTGGGTAAAAAGGCAGAAATTTCACTTATTTTGTGGTAAAAAGGCAGAAATTCCTCTTTTTTGGGGGCAAAAATGAAGAAATTTCCTTTTTTTGTGGCAAAAGCTATACATTCTCCTTACTTTCGGGATAAAAAGCAGAAATTCCCCGTATTTTGAAGCAAAATTGCAAAAATTCTCTCAATTTTCGTGCAAAAAGGCAGAAATTCTCCTTATTTTGGGGCAAAAAGACAGAAAATCTCTTTCTTCAGGAGCAAACAGTCAGAAATTCCCCTTATTTTGGGGCAAAATTGCAGAAATTTTTTTTACATTGGGGCAAAATTGCAGAAATTTCCCTGATTTTTGGGCAAAGTTGCAGATATTTCACTTATTTCAGGGTAATAAGTCAGAAATTCCCCTTATTTTGGGGCAAAAAAGACAAAAATTCCCTTTGTTTTTGGGGAAAAAGACAGAAATTCCACTTATTTAGAGGCAAAAAGGCAGAAATTCCATTTATTTTGGAGCAAAAATGAAGAAATTTCCCTTTTTATAGCACAAAGGTATGCATTCCCATTATTTTCGGGCAAAAAGGCACAAATCCCCTGTATTTTGGAGCAAAATTGCAGAAATTCCCCTAATTTTGGGGCAAAAGGCAGAAATTCCCTTTATTTTGGGGCAAAAATCAGAAATTTCTCTTATTTTGGGGCAAAATTCCAGAAATTTCCTTTATTTTTGGGGCAAAATTGCAGGCATTTACCTTATTTTGGGGCAAAATTGCAGAAATTTCCCTTATTTGGGGCAAAATTGAAGAAATTTCACTTATTTTCAGATAAAAAGGCTGAAATTTCCTTTATTTTGAGGCAAAAAGAGAGAAATTTCCCTTATTTTGGGGCAAAATTGCAGAAATTTCCCTTATTATGGGGAAAAATTGCAGAAATTTCCCTTATTTTAGGGCAAAATTGCAGAAATTTCACTTATTTCAGAGAAAAAAATCAAAAATTTTTCTTTTTTGGGGCAAAAAGGCAGAAATTCCATTTATTTTGGGGCAAGAAGGCAGAAATTCACCTTATTTTGGGGTAAAATTGAAGAAATTTCACATATTTCAGGGCAAAAAGGCAGAAATTTCCCTTATTTTGGGGCAAAATTGCAGAAATTTCACTTATTTCAGGGTAATAAGTCAGAAATTCCCTTTATTTTGGGGCAAAAAGACAGAAATTCCCTTTGTTTTGGGGAAATAAGACAGAAATTCCACTTATTTAGAGGCAACAAAGCAGAAATTCCCCTTATTTTGGAGCAAAAATGAAGAAATTTCCTTTTTTATGGCAATAAAATATGCATTCCCATTATTTTCGTGCAAAAAGGCAGAAATTCCCCGTATTTTTGAGCAAAATTGCAGAAATTCCCCTAATTTTGGGGCAAAATGCAGAAATTCCCTTTATTTTGGGGCAAAAATCAGAAATTCCTCTTATTTTGGGGCAGAATTCCAGAAATTTTTTTTTTATTTTGGGGAAAAATTGCAGGAATTTATTTTATTTTGTGGCAAAATTGTAGAAATTTCACTTATATTCAGGTAAAATGGCTGAAATTTCCTTTATTTTGGGGCAAAAAGGGAGAAATTCCCATTATTTTAAGGCAAAATTACAGAAATTTCCCTTATTATGAGAAAAAATTGCAGAAATTTCCTTTATTTTAGGGCAAAATTGCAGAAATTTCACTTATTTCAGAGAAAAAAACCAAATATTTTTCTCATTTTGGGGCAAAAAAGGCAGAAATTTCAATTATTTTGGGGCAAAAAGTAAGAAATTCACCTTATTTTGGGGTAAAATTGCAGAAATTTCATATATTTCAGGGCAAAAAGGCAGACATTTCTCTTATTTTGGGGCAAAATTGAAGAAATTTCACTTATATCAGGTTAATAAGTCAGAAATTCCCCTTATTTGGGAGCAAAAAAGACAGAAATTCCCTCTGCTTTGGGGGAAAAAGAAAGAAACTCCCTTATTGAGAGGCAAAAAAGCAGAAATTCTTCTTATTTTGGAGCAAAAATAAAGAAATTTTCCTCGTTTATTTCAAAAAGTTATGCATTCCCCTTATTTTCGGGCAAAAATGCAGAAATTCCCCGTATTTTGGAGAAAAATTGCAGAAATTCCCCTAATTGTGGGGCAAAAAGGCAGAAATTCCCTATATGTTGGGGCAAAAAGATAGAAATTCTCCTTATTTTGGGGCAAA
>NW_027667308.1:0-57000 GCF_963924665.1 Micromys minutus | reverse complement strand
TCCAAAATAAGGGGAGTTTCTGCTTTTTGGCCTTTAAATAAGTGGAATTTCTGTCTTTTTCCCCCAAGACAAAGGGAATTTCTGTCTTTTTTGCCCCAAAATAAGAAAAAATTCTGACTTATTACCCTGAAGTAAGTGAAATTTCTGCAATTTTGCCCCAAAATAGGGAAATTTCTGCCTTTTTGCCTCCAAATAAGGGGAATTTCAGCCTTTTTACCTCAAAATAAGGAGAATTTCTGCATTTTTGTCACAAAATATTAGGAATTTCTGCCATTTTGCCCCAAAATAAGAAAAATTTCTGTCTTTTTTCCCTGAACTAAGTGAAATTTCTGCAATTTTGCCACAAAATAAATGAAATTTCTGCAATTTTGCCCAAAAATAAGTGAAATTTCTGCAATATTCCTCCAAATTAAGGGAAATTTCTGGAATTTTGCCCCAAAATAAGTGGAATTTCTGAGTTTTGACACAAAATAAGGAGAATTTCTGTCTTTTTGCCCCAATATATAGAGAATTTCTGCATTTTTGTCCCACAATTAAAGGAATTTCTGCAATTTTGCTCCAAAATACGGGGAATTTCTGCCTTTTTGCCCGAAAATAAGAAGAATGCATAACTTTTTGCCATAAAAAAAAAAAATTTCTTCATTTTTGCTCCAAAATAAAGGGAACTTCTGCTTTTTTGCCTCTAAATAAGTGGAATTTCTGTCTTTTTCCCCCAAAACAAAGGGAATTTCTGTCTTTTTTGCCCCAAAATAAGGAAAATTTCTGACTTGTTACTCTGAAATAAGTGAAATTTCTGCAATTTTGCCCATAATAAAGGAAATTTTTGCATTTGTGCCCCCAAATAAAGGGAATTTCAGCCTTTTTACCTCAAAATAAGGGGAATTTCTGCATTTTTGCCACAAAATATTAGGAATTTCTGCCTTTTTGCCCCAAAATAAGAAAATTTCTGCTTTTTGTCTCTGAAATAAGTGAAATTTTGCAATTTTGCCCTAAAATAAGTGAAATTTCTGCAATTTTGCCCCAAAATAAGGGAAATTTCTGAAATTTTTCCCCAAAATAAGTGGAATTTCTGAGTTTTGCCCCAAAATAAAGAGAATTTCTGTCTTTTTGCCCCAATATATAGGCAATTTCTGCCTTTTTGCCTCACAATTAGGGGAATTTCTGCAATTTTGCTCCAAAATACGGAGAATTTCTGCCTTTTTGCCCAAAAATAAGAAGAATGCATACCTTTTTGCCATAAAAAAGGGAAATTTCTTCATTTTTGCTCCAAAATAAGGAGAATTTTTGCTTTTTTGCTTATAAATATGTGGAATTTCTGTCTTTTTTCCCCAAAACAAAGGGAATTTCTGTCTTTTTTGCCCCAAAATAAGGAAAAATTCTGTCTTATTACCCTGAACTAAGTAAAATTTCTGGAATTTTGCCCCAAAATAAGGGAAAATTCAGACTTTTTGCCCCCAAATAAGGGGAATTTCAGCCTTTTTACCTAAAATAAGAGGAATTTCTGAATTTTTGCCACAAAATATTAGGAATTTCTGCATTTTTGCCCCAAAATAAGGAAAATTTCTGCCTTTTTTCTCTGAAATAAGTGAAATTTCTGAAATTTTGCCCCAAAATAAGTGAAAGTTCTGCAATTTTAGCCCAAAATAAGTGAAATTTCTGCAATTTTGCCCCAAAATAAGGGAAATTACTGGAATTTTGCCCCAAAATAAGTGGAATTTCTGAGTTTTGCCCCAAAATAAGGAGAATTTCTGTCTTTTTGCCCCAACATATAAAGAATTTCTGCCTTTTTGCCCCACAATTAGGGGAATTTCTGCAATTTTGCTCCAAAATACGGGGAATTTTTGCCTTTTTGCCCGAAAATAAGAAGACTGCATAACTTTTTGCCATAAAAAAGGGAAATTTCTTCATTTTTGCTCCAAAATAAGGGGAATGTCTGCTTTTTTACCTTTAAATAAATGAAATTTCTGTTTTTTTTCCCCCAAAACATAGGGAATTCCTTTATTTTTTGCCCCAAAATAAGGAAAATTTCTGACTTATTACCCTGAAATAAGTGAAATTTCTGCAATTTTGCAACATAATAAAGGAAATTTTTGCCTTTTTACCCCAAAATAAGGGGAATTTCAGCATTTTTACCTCAGAATAAGGGGAATTTCTGCATTTTTGCCACAAAATATTAGGAATTTCTGCCTTTTTGCCCCAAAATAAGAAAATTTCTGCTTTTTTTCCCTGAAATAAGTGAAATTTCTGCTATTTTGCCCCAAAATAAGTGAAATTTCTGCAATTTTGCCCCACAAAGAGTGGAATTTCTGAGTTTTTCCCCAAAATAAGGAGAATTTCTGTTTTTTCCCCAACATATAGGCAATTTCTGCCTTTCTGCCCCACAATTAGGGGAATTTCTGCAATTTTGCTCCAAAATACAGGGAATTTCTGCCTTTTTGCCCGAAAATAAGAAGAATGCATACCTTTTTGCCATAAAAATGGGAAATTTCTTCATTTTTGCTCCAAAATAAGAGGAATTTCTGCTTTTTTGCCTCTAAATAAGTGGAATTTCTGTCTTTTTCCCCCAAAACAAAGAGAATTTCTGTCTTTTTTGCCCCAAAATAAGGAAAAATTCTGACTTATTACCCTGAAGTAATTGAAATTTCTGAAATTTTGCCAGAAAATAAGGGAACTTTCTGCCTTTTTGCCCCCAAATAAGGGGAATTTCAGCCTTTTTACCTCAAAATAAGGGGAATTTCTGCTTTTTGCCACCAAATAAGGGGAATTTCTGCCTTTTTACCTCAAAATAAGGGGAATTTCTGCATTTTTTGCCACAAAATATTAGAAATTTCTACATTTTTGCCCCAAAATAAGAAAAATTTCTGCTTTTTTCCCTGAAATAAGTGAAATTTCTGCAATTTTGCCCCAAAATAAGTGAAATTTCTGCAATTTTGCCCCAAAATAAAAGAAATTTCTCGAATTTTGCCCCAAAATAAGTGGAATTTCTGAGTTTTGCCCCAAAATAAGGAGAATTTCTGTCTTTTGGCCCATACATATAGGCAATTTCTGCCTCTTTGCCCCACAATTAGGGGAATTTCTGCAATTTTGCTCCAAAATACGGGGAATTTCTGCCTTTTTGCCCGAAAATAAAAAGAATGCATAACTTTTGCCATAAAAAAGGGAAATTTCTTCATTTTTGCTCCAAATAAGGTGAATTTCTGCTTTTTTGCCTCTAACTAAGTGGAATTTCTGTCTTTTTCCCCCAAAACAAATGGAATTTTTGTATTTTTGCACCAAAAAAGGAAAAATTCTGACTTATTACCCTGAAGTAAGTGAAATTTCTGCAATTTTGCTTTAAAATAAGGGAAATTTCTGCATTTTTTCCCCCAAATAAGGGGAATTTCAGCATTTTTACCTCGAAATAAGGGGAATTTCTGCATTTTTGCCACAAAATATTAGGAATTTCTAACTTTTTGCCCCAAAATAAAGAAAATTTCTGCCTTTTTTCCCTAAAATATGTGAAATTTCAATTTTGCCACAAAATAAGTAAAATTTGTTCATATTTGCCCCAAAATAAGTGAAATTTGTGCACTTTTGCCCCAAAATAAGGAAAATTTCTAGAATTTTGCCCAAAAATAAGTGGAATTTCTTAGTTTTGCCCCAAAATAAAGAGAATTTCTGTCTTTTTGCCCAAACATATAGAGATTTTCTGCATTTATGCCCCACAATTAGGGGAATTTCTGCAATTATGCTCCAAAATACGGGGAATTTCTGCCTTTTTGCCCGAAAATAAGAAGAATGCATAACTTTTTGCCATAAAAAGGGAAATTTCTTCATTTCTGCTCCAAAATAAGGGGAATTTCTGCTTTTTGGCCTTTAAATAAGTGGAATTTCTGTCTTTTTCCCCCAAGACAAAGGGAATTTCTGTCTTTTTTGCCCCAAAATAAGGAAAAATTCTGACTTATTACCCTGAAGTAAGTGAAATTTCTGCAATTTTGCCCCAAAATTAGGGAAATTTCTGCCTTTTTGCCTCCAAATAAGGGGAATTTCAGCCTTTTTACATCAAAATAAGGAGAATTTCTGCATTTTTGTAACAAAATATTAGGAATTTCTGCCTTTTGCCCCAAAATAAGAAAAATTTCTGTCTTTTTTCCCTGAAATAAGTGAAATTTCTGCAATTTTGCCACAAAATAAGTGAAATTTCTGCAATTTTGCTCAAAAATAAGCGAAATTTCTACAATTTTGCCCCAAATTAAGGGAAATTTCTGGAATTTTGCCCAAAAATAAGTGGAATTTCTGAGTTTTGACACAAAATAAGGAGAATTTCTGTCTTTTTGCCCCAATATATAAAGAATTTCTGCATTTTTGTCCCACAATTAAAGGAATTTCTGCAATTTTGCTCCAAAATACGGGGAATTTCTGCCTTTTTGCCCGAAAATAAGAAGAATGCATAACTTTTTGCCATAAAAAAGGGAAATTTCTTCATTTTTGCTCCAAAATAAGGGGAATTTCTGCTTTTTTGCCTCTAAATAAGTGGAATTTCTGTCTTTTTCCCCCAAAACAAAGGGAATTTTTGTCTTTTTTGCACCAAAATAAGGAAAATTTCTGACTTATTACCCTGAAATAAGTGAAATTTCTGCAATTTTGCCCCAAAATAAAGAAAAATTTTGCCTTTTTGCCCCCAAATAAAGGGAATTTCAGCCTCTTACCTCAAAATAAAGGGAATTTCTGCATTTTTGCCACAAAATATTAGGAATTTCTGCCTTTTTGCCCCAAAATAAGAAAATTTCTGCTTTTTTTCTCTGAAATAAGTGAAATTTTGCAATTTTGCCCCAAAATAAGTGAAATTTCTGCAATTTTTCCCCAAAATAAGGGAAATTTCTGAAATTTTTCCCCAAAATAAGTGGAATTTCTGAGTTTTGCCCCAAAATAAGGAGAATTTCTGTCTTTTTGCCCCAACATATAGGCAATTTCTGCCTTTTTGCCTCACAATTAGGGGAATTTCTGCAATTTTGCTCCAAAATACGGAGAATTTCTGCCTTTTTGCCCAAAAATAAGAAGAATGCATACCTTTTTGCCATAAAAAAGGGAAATTTCTTCATTTTTGCTCCAAAATAAGAAGAATTTCTTCTTTTTTGCCTATAAATAAGTGGAATTTCTGTCTTTTTTCCCCAAAACAAAGGGAATTTCTGTCTTTTTTGCCCCAAAATAAGGAAAAATTCTGTCTTATTACCCTGAACTAAGTAAAATTTCTGCAATTTTGCCCCAAAATAAGGGAAAATTCTGACTTTTTGCCCCCAAATAAGGGGAATTTCAGCCTTTTTACCTAAAATAGGAGGAATTTCTGAATTTTTGCCACAAAATATTAGTAATTTCTGCATTTTTGCCCCAAAATAAGGAAAATTTCTGCCTTTTTTCTCTGAAATAAGTGAAATTTTCGAAATTTTGCCCCAAAATAAGTGAAAGTTCTGCAATTTTAGCCCAAAATAAGTTAAATTTCTGCAATTTTGCCCCAAAATAAGTGAAATTTCTGCAATTTTGCCCCACAATAAGGGAAATTTCTGGAATTTTGCCCCAAAATAAGTGGAATTTCTGAGTTTTTCCCCAAAATAAGGAGAATTTCTGTTTTTTCCCCAACATATAGGCAATTTCTGCCTTTCTGCCCCACAATTAGGGGAATTTCTGCAATTTTGCTCCAAAATACAGGGAATTTCTGCCTTTTTGCCCGAAAATAAGAAGAATGCATACCTTTTTGCCATAAAAATGGGAAATTTCTTCATTTTTGCTCCAAAATAAGAGGAATTTCTGCTTTTTTGCCTCTAAATAAGTGGAATTTCTGTCTTTTTCCCCCAAAACAAAGAGAATTTCTGTCTTTTTTGCCCCAAAATAAGGAAAAATTCTGACTTATTACCCTGAAGTAAGTGAAATTTCTGAAATTTTGCCCCAAAATAAGGGAACTTTCTGCCTTTTTGCCCCCAAATAAGGGGAATTTCAGCCTTTTTACCTCAAAATAAGGGGAATTTCTGCTTTTTGCCCCCAAATAAGGGGAATTTCAGCCTTTTTACCTCAAAATAAGGGGAATTTCTGCATTTTTGCCACAAAATATTAGAAATTTCTACATTTTTGCCCCAAAATAAGAAAAATTTCTGCTTTTTTCCCCTGAAATAAGTGAAATTTCTGCAATTTTGCCCCAAAATAAGTGAAATTTCTGCAATTTTGCCCCAAAATAAGGGAAATTTCTCGAATTTTGCCTCAAAATAAGTGGAATTTCTGAGTTTTGCCACAAAATAAGGAGAATTTCTGTCTTTTTGCCCCAACATATAGGCAATTTCTGCCTCTTTGCCCCACAATTAGGGGAATTTCTGCAATTTTGCTCCAAAATACGGGGAATTTCTGCCTTTTTGCCCGAAAATAAAAAGAATGCATAACTTTTTGCCATAAAAAAGGGAAATTTCTTCATTTTTGCTCCAAATAAGGGGAATTTCTGCTTTTTTGCCTCTAAATAAGTGGAATTTCTTTCTTTTTCCCCCAAAACAAATGGAATTTTTGTATTTTTGCAGCAAAAAAGGAAAAATTCTGACTTATTACCCTGAAGTAAGTGAAATTTCTGCAATTTTGCCCCAAAATAAGGGAAATTTCTGCCTTTTTGCCCCCAAATAAGGGGAATTTCAGCCTTTTTACCTCGAAATAAGGGGAATTTCTGCATTTTTGCCACAAAATATTAGGATTTCTGCCTTTTTGCCCCAAAAGTAAAGAAAATTTCTGCCTTTTTTCCCTACAATATGTGAAATTTCTTCAATTTTGCCACAAAATAAGTGGAATTTCTTAGTTTTGCCCCAAAATAAGGAGAATTTCTGGCTTTTTGCCCCAACATATAGAGATTTTCTGCATTTTTGCCCCACAATTAGGGGAATTTCTGCAATTATGCTCCAAAATACGGGGAATTTCTGCCTTTTTGCCCGAAAATAAGAAGAATGCATAACTTTTTGCCATAAAAAAGGGAAATTTCTTCATTTTTGCTCCAAAATAAGGGGAATTTCTGCTTTTTGGCCTTTAAATAAGTGGAATTTCTGTCTTTTATCCCCCAAGACAAAGGGAATTTCTGTCTTTTTTGCCCCAAAATAAGGAAAAATTCTGACTTATTACCCTGAAGTAAGTGAAATTTCTGCAATTTTGCCCCAAAATTAGGGAAATTTCTGCCTTTTTGCCTCCAAATAAGGGGAATTTCAGCCTTTTTACCTCAAAATAAGGAGAATTTCTGCATTTCTGTCACAAAATATTAGGAATTTCTGCCTCTTTGCCCCAAAATAAGAAAAATTTCTGTCTTTTTTCTCTGAAATAAGTGAAATTTCTGCAATTTTGCCAGAAAATAAGTGAAATTTCTGCAATTTTGCCCAAAAATAAGTGAAATTTCTGCAATTTTGCCCCAAATTAAGGGAAATTTCTGGAATTTTGCCCAAAAATAAGTGGAATTTCTGTGTTTTGACACAAAATAAGGAGAATTTCTGTCTTTTTGCCCCATTATATAGTGAATTTCTGAATTTTTGTCCCACAATTAAAGGAATTTCTGCAATTTTGCTCCAAAATACGGGGAATTTCTGCCTTTTTGCCCGAAAATAAGAAGAATGCATAACTTTTTGCCATAAAAAAGGGAAATTTCTTCATTTTTGCTCCAAAATAAGGGGAATTTCTGCTTTTTTGCCTCTAAATAAGTGGAATTTCTGTCTTTTTCCCCCAAAACAAAGGGAATTTTTTTCTTTTTTGCCCCAAAATAAGGAAAATTTCTTACTTATTACCCTGAAATAAGTGAAATTTCTGCAATTTTGCCCCAAATTAAAGGAAATTTTTGCCTTTTTGCCCCCAAATAAAGGGAATTTCAGCATTTTTACCTCAAAATAAGGGGAATTTCTGCATTTTTGCCACAAAATATTAGGAATTTCTGTCTTTTTGCCCCAAAATAACAAAATTTCTGCTTTTTTTCTCTGAAATAAGTGAAATTTTGCAATTTTGCCCCAAAATAAGTGAAATTTCTGCAATTTTGCCCCAAAATAAGGGAAATTTCTGAAATTTTTCCCCAAAATAATTGGAATTTCTGAGTTTTGCCCCAAAATAAGGAGAATTTCTGTCTTCTTGCCCCAACATATAGGCAATTTCTGCCTTTTTGCCTCACAATTAGGGGAATTTCTGCAATTTTGCTCCAAAATACGGAGAATTTCTGCCTTTTTGCCCAAAAATAAGAAGAATGCATACCTTTTTGCCATTAAAAAAGGGAAATTTCTTCATTTTTGCTCCAAAATAAGGAGAATTTCTGCTTTTTTGCCTATAAATAAGTGGAATTTCTGTCTTTTTTCCCCAAAACAAAGGGAATTACTGTCCTTTTTGCCCCAAAATAAGGGAAAATTCTGACTTTTTGCCCCCAAATAAGGGGAATTTCAACCTTTTTACCTAAAATAAGAGGAATTTCTGAATTTTTGCCACAAAATATTAGTAATTTCTGCATTTTTGCCCCAAAATAAGGAAAATTTCTGCCTTTTTTCTCTGAAATAAGTGAAATTTCTGAAATTTTGCCCCAAAATAAGTGAAAGTTCTGCAATTTTAGCCCAAAATAAGTGAAATTTCTGCAATTTTGCCCCAAAATAAGGGAAATTTCTGTAATTTTGCCCCAAAATAAGTGGAATTTCTGAGTTTTGCCCCAAAATAAGGAGAATTTCTCTCTTTTTGCCCCAACATATAAAGAATTTCTGCATTTTTGCCCCACAATTAGGGGAATTTCTGCAATTTTGCTCCAAAATACGGGGAATTTTTGCCTTTTTGCCCGAAAATAAGAAGAATGCATAACTTATTGCCATAAAAAAGGGAAATTTCCTCATTTTTGCCCTAAAATAAGGGGAATGTCTGCTTTTTTACCTTTAAATAAATGAAATTTCTGTTATTTTTCCTTCAAAACATAGGGAATTCCTGTATTTTTTGCCCCAAAATAAGGAAAATTTCTGACTTATTACCCTGAAATAAGTGAAATTTCTGCAATTTTGCCCCAAAATAAGGGGAATTTAAGCCTTTTTACCTCAAAATAAGGGGAATTTCTGCATTTTTGCCACAAAATAATAGGAATTTCTGCCTTTTTGCCCCAAAATAAGAAAATTTCTGCTTTTTTTCCCTGAAATAAGTGAAATGTCTGCAATTTTGCCCCAAAATATGTGAAATTTCTGCAATTTTGCCCCACATAAAGGAAATTTCTGGAATTTTGCCCCAAAATAAGTGGAATTTCTGAGTTTTTCCCCAAAATAAGGAGAATTTCTGTTTTTTCCCCAACATATAGGCAATTTCTGCCTTTCTGCCCCACAATTAGGGGATTTTCTGCAATTTTGCTCCAAAATACAGGGAATTTCTGCCTTTTTGCCCGAAAATAAGAAGAATGCATACCTTTTTGCCATAAAAATGGGAAATTTCTTCATTTTTGCTCCAAAATAAGAGGAATTTCTGCTTTTTTGCCTCTAAATAAGTGGAATTTCTGTCTTTTTCCCCCAAAACAAAGAGAATTTCTGTCTTTTTTGCCCCAAAATAAGGAAAAATTCTGACTTATTACCCTGAAGTAAGTGAAATTTCTGAAATTTTGCCCCAAAATAAGGGAACTTTCTTCCTTTTTGCCCCCAAATAAGGGGAATTTCAGCCTTTTTACCTCAAAATAAGGAGAATTTCTGCATTTTTGCCACAAAATATTATTAATTTCTGCCTTTTTGCCCCAAAATAAAAAAAATTTCTGCTTTTTTTCCCTGAAATAAGTTAAATTTCTGCCTTTTTGCCCCAATATAAGTGAAATTTCTTGAATTTTGCCCCAAAATAAGGGAAATTTCTGCAATTTTGCCACAAAATAAGTGGAATTTCTGAGTTTTGCCCCAAAATAAGGAGAATTTCTGTCTTTTTGCCCTAACTAAAGGGAATTTCTGCCTTTTTGCCCCACAATTAGGGGAATTTCTGAAATTTTGCTCCAAAATACGGGGAATTTTTGCCTTTTTGCCTCTAAATAAGTGGAATTTCTGTCGTTTTCCCCCAATACAAAGAAAATTCCTGTCTTTTTTGCCCCAAAATAAGGAAAATTTCTGACTTATTACCCTGAAATAAGTGAAATTTCTCCAATGTTGCCCCAAAATAAGTGAAATTTCTGCAATTTTGCCCCAAAATAAAGGAAATTTCTGGAATGTTGCCCCAAAATAAGTGGAATTTCTGAGTTTTGCCGCAAAATAAAGAGAATTTCTGTCTTTTTAGCCCAACATATAGGCAATTTCTGCATTTTTGCCCCACAATTAGAGGAATTTCTGCAATTTTTCTCCAAAATACGGAGAATTTCTGTCTTTTTGCACGAAAATAAGAAGAATGCATACTTTTTTGCCATAAAAAAGGGAAATTTCTTCATTATTGCTCCAAAATAAGGGGAATTTCTGCTTTTTTGCCTCTAAATAAGTGTAATTTCTGTCTTTTTCCCCCAAAACAAAGGGCATTTCTGTCTTTTTTGCCCCAAAATAAAAAAAAATTCTGACTTATTACCCTGAAGTAAGTTAAATTTCTGCAATCTTGCCCCAAAATTAGGGAAATTAGTGCCTTTTTGCCCCCAAATAAGGAGAATTTTAGCCTTTTTACCTCAAAATAAGGGGAATTTCTGCATTTTTGTCACAAAATATTAGGAATTTCTGCCTTTTTGCCCCAAAATAAGGAAAATTTCTGTCTTTTTTCTCTGAAATAAGTGAAATTTCTGCAATTTTGCCCCAAAATAAGTGAAATTTCTGAGTTTTGCCCCAAAATAAGGAGAATTTCTGTTTTTTGCCCCAGCATATCGAGAATTTCTGCCTTTTTGCCCCACAATTACGGGAATTTCTGCAATTTTGCTCCAAAATACGGGGAATTTCTGCCTTTTTGCCCGAAAATAAGAAGAATGCATACCTTTTTGCCATAAAAAGGAAATTTCTTTATTTTTGCTCAAAAATAAAAGGAATTTCTGCTTTTTTGCATCTAAATAAGTGGAATTTCTGTCTTTTTCCCCCAAAACAAAGGGAATTTTTGTATTTTTGCACCAAAATAAGGAAAAATTCTGACTTATTACCCTGAAGTAAGTGAAATTTCTGCAATTTTGCAAAAAATAAGGGAAATTTCTGCCTTTTTGCCTCCAAATAAAGGGAATTTCAGCCTTTTTACCTCAATATATGGTGAATTTCTGCATTTTTGCCCCCAAATAAGGGGAATTTCAGCCTTTATATATCAAAATAAGAAGAATTTCTGCATTATTGCCACAAAACATTAGGAATTTCTGCCTTTTTGCCCCAAAATAAGAAAATTTCTCATTTTTTTCCTTGAAAAAAGTGAAATTTCTGCAATTTTGCCCCAAAATATGTTAAATTTCTGCAATTTTGTCCCAAAATAAGGGAAATTTCTGGAATTTTGCCCCCAAATAAGTGGAATTTCTGAGTATTTCCCCAAAATAAGAAGAATTTCTGTCTTTTTGCCCCAACATATAGAGAATTTCTGCCTTTTTGCCCCACAATTAGCGGAATTTCTGCAATTTTGCTTCAAAATACGGGGAATTTCTGCCTTTTTGTCCGAAAATAAGAAGAATGCATACATTTTTGCCATAAAAAAGAAATTTCTTCATTTTTGCTCTAAAATAAGAGGAATTTCTGCTTTTTTGCCTCTAAATAAGTGGAATTTCTGTCTTTATCCCCCAAAACAAAGGGAATTCCTGTCTTTTTTGCCCCAAAATAAAGAAAATTTCTGTCTTAATACCCTTAAATAAGTGAAATTTCTGGAATTTTGCCTGAAAATAAAGGAAATTTTTGCCTTATTTCCCCCAAATAAGGGGAATTTCAGCCTTTTTACCTTAAAATAAGGGGAATTTCTGCATTTTTGCCACAAAATATTAGGAATTTCTGTTTTTTTGCCCCAACATATAGGCCATTTCTGCCTTTTTGCCCCACAATTAGGGGAATTTCTGAAATTTTGCTCCAAAATACGGGGAATTTCTGCCTTTTTGCTTGAAAATAAGAAGAATGCATACCTTTTTGCCATGAAAAAAGAAAATTTCTTCATTTTTGCTCCAAAAAGTGGAATTTCTGCTTTTTTGCCTCTAAATAAGTGGAATTTCTTTCTTTTTCCCTCAAAACAAAGGGAATTTCTGTCTT
The DNA here is from genome assembly GCF_963924665.1 of Micromys minutus. NCBI lineage: Eukaryota > Metazoa > Chordata > Mammalia > Rodentia > Muridae > Micromys > Micromys minutus. The sequence continues at coordinate 44,851 of NW_027667308.1, read as the reverse complement.
TTTTGCCCCAAAATAAGGAAAAATTCTGACTTATTACACTGAAGTAAGTGATATTTCTGCAATTTAGCACCAAAATAAGGGAAATTTCTGCCTTTTGCCCCCAAATAAGGGGAATTTCAGCCTTTTTACCTCAAAATAAGGGGAATTTCTGAATTTTTGCCACAAAATATTAGGAATTTCTGCATTTTTGCCCCAAAATAAGGAAAATTTCTGCCTTTTTTTCCTAAAATAAGTGAAATTTCTGCAATTTTGTTACAAAATATGTAAAATTTCTGCATATTTGCCCCAAAATAAGTGAAATTTCTGCAATTTTGCCCCCAAAAAAAAAATTTCTGTAATTTTTCCCCAAAATAAGTGGAATTTCTGAGTTTTGCCCCAAAATAAAGAGAATTTCGGTCTTTTTGCCACAACATATAGAGATTTTCTGCATTTTTGCCCCACAATTAGAGGAATTTCTGCAATTTTGCTCAAAAATACGGGGAATTTCTGCTTTTTTGCCCGAAAATAAGAAGAATGCATACCTTTTTGCCAAAAAAAGGGAAATTTCTTCATTTTTGCTCCAAAATAAGGAAAATTTCTGCTTTTTTGCCTCTGAATAAGTGGAATTTCTGTCTTTTTCCCCCAAGGCAAAGGGAATTCCTTTCTTTTTTGTCCCAAAATAAAGAAAATTTCTGACTTATAACCCTTAAATAAGTGAAATTTCTGCAATTTTGCCCCAAAATAAAGGAAATTTTTGCCTTATTGCCCCCAAATAAGGGGAATTTCAGCCTTTTTACCTCAAAATAAAGGGAATTTCTGCATTTTTGCCACAAAATATTAGGAATTTCTGCCTTTTTGCCCCAAAATAAAGAAAATTTCTGCCCTTTTTCCCTAAAATATGTGAAATTTCAATTTTGCCACAAAATAAGTAAAATTTGTTCATATTTGCCCCAAAATAAGTGAAATTTCTGCACTTTTGCCCCAAAATAAGGAAAATTTCTGGAATTTTGCCCCAAAATAAGTGGAATTTCTTAGTTTTGCCCCAAAATAAAGAGAATTTCTGTCTTTTTGCCCAAACATATAGAGATTTTCTACATTTATGCCCCACAATTAGGGGAATTTCTGCAATTATGCTCCAAAATACGGGGAATTTCTGCCTTTTTGCTCGAAAATAAGAAGATTGCATAACTTTTTGCCATAAAAAAGGGAAATTTCTTCATTTTTGTTCCAAAATAAGGGGAATTTCTGCTTTTTGGCCTTTAAATAAGTGGAATTTCTGTCTTTTTCCCCCAAGACAAAGGGAATTTCTGTCTTTTTTGCCCCAAAATAAGGAAAAATTCTGACTTATTACCCTGAAGTAAGTGAAATTTCTGCAATTTTGCCCCAAAATTAGGGAAATTTCTGCCTTTTTGCCTCCAAATAAGGGGAATTTCAGCCTTTTTACATCAAAATAAGGAGAATTTCTGCATTTTTGTAACAAAATATTAGGAATTTCTGCCTTTTGCCCCAAAATAAGAAAAATTTCTGTCTTTTTTCCCTGAAATAAGTGAAATTTCTGCAATTTTGCCACAAAATAAGTGAAATTTCTGCAATTTTGCTCAAAAATAAGTGAAATTTCTACAATTTTGCCCCAAATTAAGGGAAATTTCTGGACTTTTGCCCCAAAATAAGTGGAATATCTGAGTTTTGACACAAAATAAGGAGAATTTCTGTCTTTTTGCCCCAATATATAAAGAATTTCTGCATTTTTGTCCCACAATTAAAGGAATTTCTGCAATTTTGCTCCAAAATACGGGGAATTTCTGCCTTTTTGCCCGAAAATAAGAAGAATGCATAACTTTTTGCCATAAAAAAGGGAAATTTCTTCATTTTTGCTCCAAAATAAGGGGAATTTCTGCTTTTTTGCCTCTAAATAAGTGGAATTTCTGTCTTTTTCCCCCAAAACAAAGGGAATTTTTGTCTTTTTTGCACCAAAATAAGGAAAATTTCTGACTTATTACCCTGAAATAAGTGAAATTTCTGCAATTTTGCCCCAAAATAAAGAAAAATTTTGCCTTTTTGCCCCCAAATAAAGGGAATTTCAGCCTTTTTACCTCAAAATAAAGGGAATTTCTGCATTTTTGCCACAAAATATTAGGAATTTCTGCCTTTTTGCCCCAAAATAAGAAAATTTCTGCTTTTTTTCTCTGAAATAAGTGAAATTTTGCAATTTTGCCCCAAAATAAGTGAAATTTCTGCAATTTTGCCCCAAAATAAAAGAAATTTCTGGAATTTTGCCCCAAAATAAGTAGAATTTCTGAGTTTTGCCCCAAAATAAGGAGAATTTCTGTCTTTTTGCCCCAACATATAAAGAATTTCTGCCTTTTTGCCCCACAATTAGGGGAATTTCTGCAATTTTGCTCCAAAATACGGGGAATTTTTGCCTTTTTGCCCGAAAATAAGAAGAATGTATAACTTTTTGCAATAAAAAAGGGAAATTTCTTCATTTTTGCTCCAAAATAAGGGGAATGTCTCCTTTTTTACCTTTAAATAAATGAAATTTCTGTTTTTTTCCCACAAAACATAGGGAATTTTTGTATTTTTTGCCCCAAAATAAGGAAAATTTCTGACTTATTTCCCTGAAATAAGTGAAATTTCTGCAATTTTGCCCCAAAATAAAGGAAATTTTTGCTTTTTGCCCCAAAATAAGGGGAATTTCAGCCTTTTTACCTCAAAATAAGGGGAATTTCTGCATTTTTGCCACAAAATATTAGGAATTTCTGCCTTTTTGCCCCAAAATAAGAAAATTTCTGCTTTTTTTCCCTGAAATAAGTGAAATTTCTGCAATTTTGCCCCAAAATAAGTGAAATTTCTGCAATTTTGCCCCACAATAAGGGAAATTTCTGGAATTTTGCCCCAAAATAAGTGGAATTTCTGAGTTTTTCCCCAAAATAAGGAGAATTTCTGTTTTTTCCCCAACATATAGGCAATTTCTGCCTTTCTGCCCCACAATTAGGGGAATTTCTGCAATTTTGCTCCAAAATACAGGGAATTTCTGCCTTTGTGCCCGAAAATAAGAAGAATGCATACCTTTTTGCCATAAAAATGGGAAATTTCTTCATTTTTGCTCCAAAATAAGAGGAATTTCTGCTTTTTTGCCTCTAAATAAGTGGAATTTCTGTCTTTTTCCCCCAAAACAAAGAGAATTTCTGTCTTTTTTGCCCCAAAATAAGGAAAAATTCTGACTTATTACCCTGAAGTAAGTGAAATTTCTGAAATTTTGCCCCAAAATAAGGGAACTTTCTGCCTTTTTGCCCCCAAATAAGGGGAATTTCAGCCTTTTTACCTCAAAATAAGGGGAATTTCTGCTTTTTGCCCCCAAATAAGGGGAATTTCAGGCTTTTTACCTCAAAATAAAGGGAATTTCTGCATTTTTGCCACAAAATATTAGAAATTTCTACATTTTTGCCCCAAAATAAGAAAAATTTCTGCTTTTTTCCCCTGAAATAAGTGAAATTTCTGCAATTTTGCCCCAAAATAAGTGAAATTTCTGCAATTTTGCCCCAAAATAAGGGAAATTTCTCGAATTTTGCCTCAAAATAAGTGGAATTTCTGAGTTTTGCCACAAAATAAGGAGAATTTCTGTCTTTTTGCCCCAACATATAGGCAATTTCTACCTCTTTGCCCCACAATTAAGGAAATTTCTGCAATTTTGCTCCAAAATACGGGGAATTTCTGCCTTTTTGCCCGAAAATAAAAAGAATGCATAACTTTTTGCCATAAAAAAAGGAAATTTCTTCATTTTTGCTCCAAATAAGGGGAATGTCTGCTTTTTTGCCTCTAAATATTTGGAATTTCTGTCTTTTTCCCCCAAAACAAATGGAATTTTTGTATTTTTGCACCAAAAAAGGAAAAATTCTGACTTATTACCCTGAAGTAAGTGAAATTTCTGCAATTTTGCCCCAAAATAAGGGAAATTTCTGCCTTTTTGCCCCCAAATAAGGGGAATTTCAGCCTTTTTACCTCGAAATAAGGGGAATTTCTGCATTTTTGCCACAAAATATTAGGATTTCTGCTTTTTTGCCCCAAAATAAAGAAAATTTCTGCCTTTTTTCCCTACAATATGTGAAATTTCTTCAATTTTGCCACAAAATAAGTAAAATTTCTTCATATTTGCCCCAAAATAAGTGAAATTTCTGCAATTTTGCCCTAAAATAAGGAAAATTTCTGGAATTTTGCCCCAAAATAAGTGGAATTTCTTAGTTTTGCCCCAAAATAAGGAGAATTTCTGGCTTTTTGCCCCAACATATAGAGATTTTCTGCATTTTTGCCCCACAATTAGGGGAATTTTGCAATTAGTCTCCAAAATACGGGGAATTTCTGCCTTTTTGACCGAAAATAAGAAGAATGCATAACTTTTTGCCATAAAAAAGGGAAATTTCTTCATTTTTGCTCCAAAATAAGGGGAATTTCTGCTTTTTGGCCTTTAAATAAGTGGAATTTCTGTCTTTTATCCCCCAAGACAAAGGGCATTTCTGTCTTTTTTGCCCCAAAATAAGGAAAAATTCTGACTTATTACCCTGAAGTAAGTGAAATTTCTGCAATTTTGCCCCAAAATTAGGGAAATTTCTGCCTTTTTGCCTCCAAATAAGGGGAATTTCAGCCTTTTTACCTCAAAATAAGGAGAATTTCTGCATTTTTGTCACAAAATATTAGGAATTTCTGCCTCTTTGCCCCAAAATAAGAAAAATTTCTGTCTTTTTTCTCTGAAATAAGTGAAATTTCTGCAATTTTGCCAGAAAATAAGTGAAATTTCTGCAATTTTGCCCAAAAATAAGTGAAATTTCTGCAATTTTGCCCCAAATTAAGGGAAATTTCTGGAATTTTGCCCCAAAATAAGTGGAATTTCTGTGTTTTGACACAAAATAAGGAGAATTTCTGTCTTTTTGCCCCAACATATAGGCAATTTCTGCCTTTTTGCCTCACAATTAGGGGAATTTCTGCAATTTTGCTCCAAAATACGGAGAATTTCTGCCTTTTTGCCCGAAAATAAGAAGAATGCATACCTTTTTGCCATAAACAAGGGAAATTTCTTCATTTTTGCTCCAAAATAAGGAGAATTTCTGCTTTTTTGCCTATAAATAAGTGGAATTTCTGTCTTTTTTCCCCAAAACAAAGGGAATTACTGTCTTTTTTGCCCCAAAATAAGGGAAAATTCTGACTTTTTCCCCCCAAATAAGGGGAATTTCAACCTTTTTACCTAAAATAAGAGGAATTTCTGAATTTTTGCCACAAAATATTAGTAATTTCTGCATTTTTGCCCCAAAATAAGGAAAATTTCTGCCTTTTTTCTCTGAAATAGTGAAATTTCTGAAATTTTGCCCCAAAATAAGTGAAAGTTCTGCAATTTTTGCCCAAAATAAGTGAAATTTCTGCAATTTTGCCCCAAAATAAGGGAAATTTCTGTAATTTTGCCCCAAAATAAGTGGAATTTCTGAGTTTTGCCCCAAAATAAGGAGAATTTCTGTCTTTTTGCCCCAACATAAAAAAGAATTTCTGCATTTTTGCCCCACAATTAGGGGAATTTCTGCAATTTTGCTCCAAAATACGGGTAATTTTTGCCTTTTTGCCCGAAAATAAGAAGAATGCATAACTTATTGCCATAAAAAAGGGAAATTTCCTCATTTTTGCTCTAAAATAAGGGGAATGTCTGCTTTTTTACCTTTAAATAAATGAAATTTCTGTTATTTTTCCTTCAAAACATAGGGAATTCCTGTATTTTTTGCCCCAAAATAAGGAAAATTTCTGACTTATTACCCTGAAATAAGTGAAATTTCTGCAATTTTGCCCCAAAATAAGGGGAATTTAAGCCTTTTTACCTCAAAATAAGGGGAATTTCTGCATTTTTGCCACAAAATAATAGGAATTTCTGCCTTTTTGCCCCAAAATAAGAAAATTTCTGCTTTTTTTCCCTGAAATAAGTGAAATGTCTGCAATTTTGCCCCAAAATATGTGAAATTTCTGCAATTTTGCCCCACATAAAGGAAATTTCTGGAATTTTGCCCCAAAATAAGTGGAATTTCTGAGTTTTTCCCCAAAATAAGGAGAATTTCTGTTTTTTCCCCAACATATAGGCAATTTCTGCCTTTCTGCCCCACAATTAGGGGATTTTCTGCAATTTTGCTCCAAAATACAGGGAATTTCTGCCTTTTTGCCCGAAAATAAGAAGAATGCATACCTTTTTGCCATAAAAATGGGAAATTTCTTCATTTTTGCTCCAAAATAAGAGGAATTTCTGCTTTTTTGCCTCTAAATAAGTGGAATTTCTGTCTTTTTCCCCCAAAACAAAGAGAATTTCTGTCTTTTTTGCCCCAAAATAAGGAAAAATTCTGACTTATTACCCTGAAGTAAGTGAAATTTCTGAAATTTTGCCCCAAAATAAGGGAACTTTCTGCCTTTTTGCCCCCAAATAAGGGGAATTTCAGCCTTTTTACCTCAAAATAAGGAGAATTTCTGCATTTTTGCCACAAAATATTTTTAATTTCTGCCTTTTTGCCCCAAAATAAAAAAAATTTCTGCTTTTTTTCCCTGAAATAAGTGAAATTTCTGCCTTTTTGCCCCAATATAAGTGAAATTTCTGGAATTTTGCCCCCAAATAAAAGAAATTTCTGCAATTTTGCCACAAAATAAGTGGAATTTCTGAGTATTGCCCCAAAATAAGGAGAATTTCTGTCTTTTTGCCCTAACTAAAGGGAATTTCTGCCTTTTTGCCCCACAATTAGGGGAATTTCTGAAATTTTGCTCCAAAATACGGGGAATTTCTGCCTTTTTGCCTCTAAATAAGTGGAATTCCTGTCGTTTTCCCCCAATACAAAGAAAATTCCTGTCTTTTTTGCCCCAAAATAAGGAAAATTTCTGACTTATTACCCTGAAATAAGTGAAATTTCTCCAATGTTGCCCCAAAATAAGTGAAATTTCTGCAATTTTGCCCCAAAATAAAGGAAATTTCTGGAATGTTGCCCCAAAATAAGTGGAATTTCTGAGTTTTGCCGCAAAATAAAGAGAATTTCTATCTTTTTAGCCCAACATATAGGCAATTTCTGCATTTTTGCTTCACAATTAGAGGAATTTCTGCAATTTTTCTCCAAAATACGGAGAATTTCTGCCTTTTTGAACGAAAATAAGAAGAATGCATACTTTTTTGCCATAAAAAAGGGAAATTTCTTCATTATTGCTCCAAAATAAGGGGAATTTCTGCTTTTTTGCCTCTAAATAAGTGGAATTTCTGTCTTTTTTCCCCAAAACAAAGGGAATTTCTGTCTTTTTTGCCCCAAAATAAAAAAAAATTATGACTTATTACCCTGAAGTAAGTGAAATTTCTGCAATCTTGCCCCAAAATTAGGGAAATTAGTGCCTTTTTGCCCCCATATAAGGAGAATTTTAGCCTTTTTACCTCAAAATAAGGGGAATTTCTGCATTTTTGTCACAAAATATTAGGAATTTCTGCCTTTTTGCCCCAAAATAAGGAAAATTTCTGTCTTTTTTCTCTGAAATAAGTGAAATTTCTGCAATTTTGCCCCAAAATAAGTGAAATTTCTGAGTTTTGCCCCAAAATAAGGAGAATTTCTGTTTTTTGCCTCAGCATATCGAGAATTTCTGCCTTTTTGCCCCACAATTACGGGAATTTCTGCAATTTTGCTCCAAAATACGGGGAATTTCTGCCTTTTTGCCCGAAAATAAGAAGAATGCATACCTTTTTGCCATAAAAAGGAAATTTCTTTATTTTTGCTCAAAAATAAAAGGAATTTCTGCTTTTTTGCCTCTAAATAAGTGGAATTTCTTTCTTTTTCCCCCAAAACAAAGGGAATTTTTGTATTTTTGCACCAAAATAAGGAAAAATTCTGACTTATTACCCTGAAGTAAGTGAAATTTCTGCAATTTTGCAAAAAATAAGGGAAATTTCTGCCTTTTTGCCTCCAAATAAGGGGAATTTCAGCCATTTTACCTCAATATACGGTGAATTTCTGCATTTTTGCCCCCAAATAAGGGGAATTTCAGCCTTTATATATCAAAATAAGGAGAATTTCTGCATTATTGCCACAAAACATTAGGAATTTCTGCCTTTTTGCCCCAAAATAAGAAAATTTCTCATTTTTTTCCCTGAAAAAAGTGAAATTTCTGCAATTTTGCCCCAAAATATGTTAAATTTCTGCAATTTTGTCCCAAAATAAGGGAAATTTCTGGAATTTTGCCCCCAAATAAGTGGAATTTCTGAGTATTTCCCCAAAATAAGAAGAATTTCTGTCTTTTTGCCCCAACATATAGAGAATTTCTGCCTTTTTGCCCCACAATTAGCGGAATTTCTGCAATTTTGCTTCAAAATACGGGGAATTTCTGCCTTTTTGTCCGAAAATAAGAAGAATGCATACATTTTTGCCATAAAAAAGAAATTTCTTCATTTTTGCTCTAAAATAAGAGGAATTTCTGCTTTTTTGCCTCTTAATAAGTGGAATTTCTGTCTTTATTCCCCAAAACAAAGGGAATCCCTGTCTTTTTTGCCCCAAAATAAAGAAAATTTCTGTCTTAATACCCTTAAATAAGTGAAATTTCTAGAATTTTGCCTGAAAATAAAGGAAATTTTTGCCTTATTGCCCCCAAATAAGGGGAATTTCAGCCTTTTTACCTTAAAATAAGGGAAATTTCTGCATTTTTGCCACAAAATATTAGGAATTTCTGTTTTTTTGCCCCAACATATAGGCAATTTCTGCCTTTTTGCCCCACAATTAGGGGAATTTCTGCAATTTTGCTCCAAAATACGGGGAATTTCTGCCTTTTTGCTTGAAAATAAGAAGAATGCATACCTTTTTGCCATGAAAAAAGAAAATTTCTTCATTTTTGCTCCAAAAAGGGGAATTTCTGCTTTTTTGCCTCTAAATAAGTGGAATTTCGTTCTATTTCCCTCAAAACAAAGGGAATTTCTGTCTTTTTTGCCCCAAAATAAGGAAAAATTCTGACTTATTATACCGAAGTAAGTGATATTTCTGCAATTTAGCACCAAAATAAGGGAAATTTCTGCTTTTGCCCCCAAATAAGGGGAATTTCAGCCTTTTTACCTCAAAATAAGGGGAATTTCTGCCTTTTTGCCCCAAAATAAGGAAAATTTCTGCCTTTTTTTCCTGAAATAAGTGAAATTTCTGCAATTTTGTTACAAAATATGTAAAATTTCTGCATATTTGCCCCAAAATAAGTGAAATTTCTGCAATTTTGCCCCCAAAAAAGAAAATTTCTGTAATTTTTCCCCAAAATAAGTGGAATTTCTGAGTTTTGCCCCAAAATAAAGAGAATTTCGGTCTTTTTGCCACAACATATAGAGATTTTCTGCATTTTTGCCCCACAATTAGAGGAATTTCTGCAATTTTGCTCAAAAATACGGGGAATTTCTGCTTTTTTGCCCGAAAATAAGAAGAATGCATACCTTTTTGCCAAAAAAAGGGAAATTTCTTCATTTTTGCTCCAAAATAAGGGGAATTTCTGCTTTTTTGCCTCTGAATAAGTGGAATTTCTGTCTTTTTCCCCCAAGGCAAAGGGAATTCCTGTCTTTTTTGTCCCAAAATAAAGAAAATTTCTGACTTATAACCCTTAAATAAGTGAAATTTCTGCAATTTTGCCCCAAAATAAAGGAAATTTTTGCCTTATTGCCCCCAAATAAGGGGAATTTCAGCCTTTTTACCTCAAAATAAAGGGAATTTCTGCATTTATGCCACAAAATATTAGGAATTTCTCCCTTTTTGCCCCAAAATAAGAAAATTTCTGCTTTTTTTTCCTTAAATAAGTGAAATTTCTGCAATTTTGCCCCAAAATAAGTGAAATGTCTGCAATTTTGCCCCAAAATAAGGGAAATTTCTGGAATTTTGCCCCAAAATAAGTGGAATTTCTGAGTTATGCCCTAAAATAAAGAGAATTTCTGTCTTTTTGCTCTAACATATAGGCAATTTCTGCCTTTTGGCCCCACAATTAGGGGAATTTCTTCAATTTTGCTCCAAAATACGGGGAATTTCTGCCTTTTGCCCGAAAATAAGAAGAATGCATACCTTTTTGCCATAAAAAAGGGAAATTTCTTAATTTTTGCTCCAAAAAAGATCATTTTTGCTTTTTTGCCTCTAAATAAGTGGAATTTCTGTTTTTTTTCCCCGAAAACAAAGGGAATTTCTGTCTTTTTGCCCCAAAATAAATAAAAATTCTGACTTATTACCCTGAAGTAAGTGAAATTTCTGCAATTTTGCCCCAAAATAAGGCAAATTTCTGCCTTTTTGCCCCAAAATAAGGGGATTTTCAACCTTTTTACCTCGAAATAAGGGGGATTTCTGCATTTTTGCCACAAAATATAAGGAATTTCTGCCATTTTGCCCCAAAATAAGGAAAATTTCTGCCTTTTTTCCCTGAAATAAGTGAAATTTCTGCAATTTTGTTACAAAATATGTAAAATTTCTGCATATTTGCCCCAAAATAAGTGAAATTTCTGCAATTTTGCCCCAAAAAAAGGAAAATTTCTGTAATTTTGCCCCAAAATAAGTGGAATTTCTGAGTTTTGCAGCATAATAAGGAGAATTTCTGTCTTTTGGCCCCAACATATAGAGATTTTCTGCATTTTTGCCCCACAATTAGGGGAATTTCTGCAATTTTGCTCAAAAATACGGGGAATTTCTGCTTTTTTGCCCGATAATAAGAAGAATGCATACCTTTTTGCCATAAAAAAGGGAAATTTCTTCATTTTTGCTCCAAAATAAGGGGAATTTCTGCTTTTTTGCCTCTAAATAAGTGGAATTTCTGTCTTTTTCCCCCAAGGCAAAGGGAATTCCTGTCTTTTTTGTCCCAAAATAATAAAAATTTCTGACTTATAACCCTTAAATAAGTGAAATTTCTGCAATTTTGCCCCAAAATAAAGGAAATTTTTGCCTTATTGCCCCCAAATAAGGGGAATTTCAGCGTTTTTACCTCAAAATAAAGGGAATTTCTGCATTTATGCCACAAAATATTAGGAATTTCTGCCTTTTTGCCCCAACATAAGAAAATTTCTGCTTTTTTTCCTTAAATAAGTGAAATTTCTGAAATTTTGCCCCAAAATAAGTGAAATGTCTGCAATTTTGCCCCAAAATAAGGGAAATTTCTGGAATTTTGCCCCAAAATAAGTGGAATTTCTGAGTTTTGCCCCAAAATAAGGAGAATTTCTGTCTTTTTGCCCCAACATATAGGCAATTTCTGCCTTTTGGCCCCACAATTAGGGGAATTTCTTCAATTTTGCTCCAAAATACGGGGAATTTCTGCCTTTTGCCCGAAAATAAGAAGAATGCATACCTTTTTGCCATAAAAAAGGGAAATTTCTTAATTTTTGCTCCAAAAAGGGGAATTTCTGCTTTTTTGCCTCTAAATAAGTGGAATTTCTGTTTTTATCCCCCAAAACAAAGGGAATTTCTGACTTTTTGCCCCAAAATAAGGGAAAATTTTGACTTATTACCCTGAAGTAAGTGAAATTTCTGCAATTTTGCCCCAAAATAAGGGAAATTTCTGCCTTTTTGCCCCCAAATAAGGGGAATTTCAGCCTTTTTACCTCAAAATAAGGGGAATTTCTGCATTTTTGTCACAAAATATTAGGAATTTCTGCCTTTTTGCCCCAAAATAAGCAAAATTTCTGTCTTTTTTCTCTGAAATAAGTGAAATTTCTGCAATTTTGCCCCAAAATAAGTGAAATTTCTGAGTTTTGCCCCAAAATAAGGAGAATTTCTGTTTTTTGCCCCAGCATATCGAGAATTTCTGCCTTTTAACCCCACAATTACGGGAATTTCTGCAATTTTGCTCCAAAATACGGGGAATTTCTGCCTTTTTGCCCGAAAATAAAAAGAATGCATACCTTTTTGCCATAAAAAGGAAATTTCTTTATTTTTGCTCAAAAATAAAAGGAATTTCTGCTTTTTTGCCTCTAAATAAGTGGAATTTCTTTCTTTTTCCCCCAAAACAAAGGGAATTTTTGTATTTTTGCACCAAAATAAGGAAAAATTCTGACTTATTACCCTGAAGTAAGTGAAATTTCTGCAATTTTGCAAAAAATAAGGGAAATTTCTGCCTTTTTGCCTCCAAATAAGGGGAATTTCAGCCTTTTTACCTCAATATATGGTGAATTTCTGCATTTTTGCCCCCAAATAAGGGGAATTTCAGCCTTTATATATCAAAATAAGGAGAATTTCTGCATTATTGCCACAAAACATTAGGAATTTCTGCCTTTTTGCCCCAAAATAAGAAAATTTCTCATTTTTTTCCCTGAAAAAAGTGAAATTTCTGCAATTTTGCCCCAAAATATGTTAAATTTCTGCAATTTTGTCCCAAAATAAGGGAAATTTCTGGAATTTTGCCCCCAAATAAGTGGAATTTCTGAGTATTTCCCCAAAATAAGAAGAATTTCTGTCTTTTTGCCCCAACGTATAGAGAATTTCTGCCTTTTTGCCCCAACATATAGGCAATTTCTGCCTTTTGGCCCCACAATTAGGGGAATTTCTTCAATTTTGCTCCAAAATACGGGGAATTTCTGCCTTTTGCCCGAAAATAAGAAGAATGCATACCTTTTTGCCATAAAAAAGGGAAATTTCTTAATTTTTGCTCCAAAAAGGGGAATTTCTGCTTTTTTGCCTCTAAATAAGTGGAATTTCTGTTTTTATCCCCCAAAACAAAGGGAATTTCTGACTTTTTGCCCCAAAATAAGGAAAAATTTTGACTTATTACCCTGAAGTAAGTGAAATTTCTGCAATTTTGCCCCAAAATAAGGGAAATTTCTGCCTTTTTGCCCCCAAATAAGGGGAATTTCAGCCTTTTTACCTCAAAATAAGGGGAATTTCTGCACTTTTGTCACAAAATATTAGGAATTTCTGCCTTTTTGCCCCAAAATAAGGAAAATTTCTGTCTTTTTTCTCTGAAATAAGTGAAATTTCTGCAATTTTGCCCCAAAATAAGTGAAATTTCTGAGTTTTGCCCCAAAATAAGGAGAATTTCTGTTTTTTGCCCCAGCATATCGAGAATTTCTGCCTTTTTGCCCCACAATTACGGGAATTTCTGCAATTTTGCTCCAAAATACGGGGAATTTCTGCCTTTTTGCCCGAAAATAAGAAGAATGCACACCTTTTTGCCATAAAAAGGAAATTTCTTTATTTTTGCTCAAAAATAAAAGGAATTTCTGCTTTTTTGCCTCTAAATAAGTGGAATTTCTTTCTTTTTCCCCCAAAACAAAGGGAATTTTTGTATTTTTGCACCAAAATAAGGAAAAATTCTAACTTATTACCCTGAAGTAAGTGAAATTTCTGCAATTTTGCAAAAAATAAGGGAAATTTCTGCCTTTTTGCCTCCAAATAATGGGAATTTCAGCCTTTTTACCTCAATATATGGTGAATTTCTGCATTTTTGCCCCCAAATAAGGGGAATTTCAGCCTTTATATATCAAAATAAGGAGAATTTCTGCATTATTGCCACAAAACATTAGGAATTTCTGCCTTTTTGCCCCAAAATAAGAAAATTTCTCATTTTTTTCCCTGAAAAAAGTGAAATTTCTGCAATTTTGCCCCAAAATATGTTAAATTTCTGCAATTTTGTCCCAAAATAAGGGAAATTTCTGGAATTTTGCCCCCAAATAAGTGGAATTTCTGAGTATTTCCCCAAAATAAGAAGAATTTCTGTCTTTTTGCCCCAACATATAGAGAATTTCTGCCTTTTTGCCCCACAATTAGCGGAATTTCTGCAATTTTGCTTCAAAATACGGGGAATTTCTGCCTTTTTGTCCGAAAATAAGAAGAATGCATACATTTTTGCCATAAAAAAGAAATTTCTTCATTTTTGCTCTAAAATAAGAGGAATTTCTGCTTTTTTGCCTCTAAATAAGTGGAATTTCTGTCTTTATCCCCCAAAACAAAGGGAATCCCTGTCTTTTTTGCCCCAAAATAAAGAAAATTTCTGTCTTAATACCCTTAAATAAGTTAAATTTCTAGAATTTTGCCTGAAAATAAAGGAAATTTTTGCCTTATTGCCCCCAAATAAGGGGAATTTCAGCCTTTTTACCTTAAAATAAGGGGAATTTCTGCATTTTTGCCACAAAATATTAGGAATTTCTGTTTTTTTGCCCCAACATATAGGCAATTTCTGCCTTTTTGCCCCACAATTAGGGGAATTTCTGCAATTTTGCTCCAAAATACGGGGAATTTCTGCCTTTTTGCTTGAAAATAAGAAGAATGCATACCTTTTTGCCATGAAAAAAGAAAATTTCTTCATTTTTGCTCCAAAAAGGGGAATATCTGCTTTTTTGCCTCTAAATAAGTGGAATTTCTTTCTTTTTCCCTCAAAACAAAGGGAATTTCTGTCTTTTTTGCCCCAAAATAAGGAAAAATTCTGACTTATTATACCGAAGTAAGTGATATTTCTGCAATTTAGCACCAAAATAAGGGAAATTTCTGCCTTTTGCCCCCAATTAAGGGGAATTTCAGCCTTTTTACCTCAAAATAAGGGGAATTTCTGCATTTTGCCCCAAAATAAGGAAAATTTCTGCCTTTTTTTGCTGAAATAAGTGAAATTTCTGCAATTTTGTTACAAAATATGTAAAATTTCTGCATATTTGCCCCAAAATAAGTGAAATTTCTGCAATTTTGCCCCCAAAAAAGGAAAATTTCTGTAATTTTTCCCCAAAATAAGTGGAATTTCTGAGTTTTGCCCCAAAATAAAGAGAATTTCGGTCTTTTTGCCACAACATATAGAGATTTTCTGCATTTTTGCCCCACAATTAGAGGAATTTCTGCAATTTTGCTCAAAAATACGGGGAATTTCTGCTTTTTTGCCCGAAAATAAGAAGAATGCATACCTTTTTGCCAAAAAAAGGGAAATTTCTTCATTTTTGCTCCAAAATAAGGGGAATTTCTGCTTTTTTGCCTCTGAATAAGTGGAATTTCTGTCTTTTTCCCCCAAGGCAAAGGGAATTCCTGTCTTTTTTGTCCCAAAATAAAGAAAATTTCTGACTTATAACCCTTAAATAAGTGAAATTTCTGCAATTTTGCCCCAAAATAAAGGAAATTTTTGCCTTATTGCCCCCAAATAAGGGGAATTTCAGCCTTTTTACCTCAAAATAAAGGGAATTTCTGCATTTATGCCACAAAATATTAGGAATTTCTGCCTTTTTGCCCCAAAATAAGAAAATTTCTGCTTTTTTTTCCTTAAATAAGTGAAATTTCTGCAATTTTGCCCCAAAATAAGTGAAATGTCTGCAATTTTGCCCCAAAATAAGGGAAATTTCTGGAATTTTGCCCCAAAATAAGTGGAATTTCTGAGTTATGCCCCAAAATAAAGAGAATTTCTGTCTTTTTGCCCCAACATATAGGCAATTTCTGCATTTTGGCCCCACAATTAGGGGAATTTCTTCAATTTTGCTCCAAAATACGGGGAATTTCTGCCTTTTGCCCGAAAATAAGAAGAATGCATACCTTTTTGCCATAAAAAAGGGAAATTTCTTAATTTTTGCTCCAAAAAAGAGAATTTTTGCTTTTTTGCCTCTAATAAGTGGAATTTCTGTTTTTTTTCCCCGAAAACAAAGGGAATTTCTGTCTTTTTGCCCCAAAATAAATAAAAATTCTGACTTATTACCCTGAAGTAAGTGAAATTTCTGCAATTTTGCCCCAAAATAAGGCAAATTTCTGCCTTTTTGCCCCAAAATAAGGGGATTTTCAGCCTTTTTACCTCGAAATAAGGGGGATTTCTGCATTTTTGCCACAAAATATTAGGAATTTCTGCCATTTTGCCCCAAAATAAGGAAAATTTCTGCCTTTTTTCCCTGAAATAAGTGAAATTTCTGCAATTTTGTTACAAAATATGTAAAATTTCTGCATATTTGCCCCAAAATAAGTGAAATTTCTGCAATTTTGCCCCAAAAAAAGGAAAATTTCTGTAATTTTGCCCCAAAATAAGTGGAATTTCTGAGTTTTGCCCCATAATAAGGAGAATTTCTGTCTTTTGGCCCCAACATATAGAGATTTTCTGCATTTTTGCCCCACAATTAGGGGAATTTCTGCAATTTTGCTCAAAAATACGGGGAATTTCTGCTTTTTTGCCCGATAATAAGAAGAATGCATACCTTTTTGCCATAAAAAAGGGAAATTTCTTCATTTTTGCTCCAAAATAAGGGGAATTTCTGCTTTTTTGCCTCTAAATAAGTGGAATTTCTGTCTTTTTCCCCCAAGGCAAAGGGAATTCCTGTCTTTTTTGTCCCAAAATAATAAAAATTTCTGACTTATAACCCTTAATTAAGTGAAATTTCTGCAATTTTGCCCCAAAATAAAGGAAATTTTTGCCTTATTGCCCCCAAATAAGGGGAATTTCAGCGTTTTTACCTCAAAATAAAGGGAATTTCTGCATTTATGCCACAAAATATTAGGAATTTCTGCCTTTTTGCCCCAACATAAGAAAATTTCTGCTTTTTTTTCCTTAAATAAGTGAAATTTCTGAAATTTTGCCCCAAAATAAGTGAAATGTCTGCAATTTTGCCCCAAAATAAGGGAAATTTCTGGAATTTTGCCCCAAAATAAGTGGAATTTCTGAGTTTTGCCCCAAAATAAGGAGAATTTCTGTCTTTTTGCCCCAACATATAGGCAATTTCTGCCTTTTGGCCCCACAATTAGGGGAATTTCTTCAATTTTGCTCCAAAATACGGGGAATTTCTGCCTTTTGCCCGAAAATAAGAAGAATGCATACCTTTTTGCCATAAAAAAGGGAAATTTCTTAATTTTTGCTCCAAAAAGGGGAATTTCTGCTTTTTTGCCTCTAAATAAGTGGAATTTCTGTTTTTATCCCCCAAAACAAAGGGAATTTCTGACTTTTTGCCCCAAAATAAGGAAAAATTTTGACTTATTACCCTGAAGTAAGTGAAATTTCTGCAATTTTGCCCCAAAATAAGGGAAATTTCTGCCTTTTTGCCCCCAAATAATGGGAATTTCAGCCTTTTTACCTCGAAATAAGGGGAATTTCTGCATTTTTGCCACAAAATATTAGGAATTTCTGCCTTTTTGCCCCAAAATAAAGAAAATTTCTGCCTTTTTTCCCTAAAATATGTGAAATTTCTGCAATTTTGCCACAAAATAAGTAAAATTTCTTCATACTTGCCCCAAAATAAGTGAAATTTCTGCAATTTTGCCCCAAAATAAGGAAAATTTCTGGAATTTTGCCCCAAAATAAGTGGAATTTCTTAGATTTGCCCCAAAATAAAGAGAATTTTTTCTGTCTTTTTGCACCAACATATAGAGATTTTATGCATTTTTGCCCCATATTAGGGGAATTTCTGAAATTATGCTCCAAAATACGGGGAATTTCTGCCTTTTTGCCTGAAAATAAGAAGAATGCATAACTCTTTGCCATAAAAAAGTGAAATTTCTTCATTTTTGCTCCAAAATAAGGGGAATTTCTGCTTTTTGGCCTTTATATAAGTGGAATTTCTGTCTTTTTCCCCCAAGACAAAGGGAATTTCTGTCCTTTTTGCCCCAAAATAAGGAATAATTCTGACTTATTACCCTGAAGTAAGTGAAATTTCTGCAATTTTTCCCCCAAATTAGGGAAATTTCTGACTTTTTGCCTCCAAATAAGGGGAATTTCAGCCTTTTTACCTCAAAATAAGGAGAATTTCTGCATTTTTGTCACAAAATATTAGGAATTTCTGCCTTTTTGCCCCATAATAAGAAAAATTTCTGTCTTTTTTCTCTGAAATAAGTGAAATTTCTGCAATTTTGCCCAAAAATAAGTGAAATTTCTGCAATTTTGCCCCAAATTAAGGGAAATTTCTGGAATTTTGCCCCAAAATAAGTGGAATTTCTGAGTTTTGACACAAAATAAGGAGAATTTCTGTCTTTTTGCCCCAATATATAGAGAATTTCTGCACATTTGTCCCACAATTAAAGGAATTTCTGCAATTTTGCTCCAAAATACGGGGAATTTCTGCCTTTTTGCCCGAAAATAAGAAGAATGCATTACTTTTTGCCATAAAAAAGGGAAATTTCTTCATTTTTGCTCCAAAATAAGGGGAATTTCTGCTTTTTTGCCTCTAAATAAGTGGAATTTCGGTCTTTTTTCCCCAAAACAAAGGGAATTTTTGTCTTTTTTGCCCCAAAATAAAGAAAATTTCTGACTTATTACCCTGAAATAAGTGAAATTTCTGCAATTTTGCCCCAAAATAAAGGAAATTTTTGCCTTTTTGCCCCCAAATAAAGGGAATTTCAGACTTTTTACCTCAAAATAAGGGGAATTTCTGCATTTTTGCCACAAAATATTAGGAATTTCTGCCTTTTTGCCCCAAAATAAGAAAATTTCTGCTTTTTTTCTCTGAAATAAGTGAAATTTTGCAATTTTGCCCCAAAATAAGTGAAATTTCTGCAATTTTGCCCCCAAAATAAGGGAAATTTCTGAAATTTTTCCCCAAAATAAGTGGAATTTCTGAGTTTTGCCCCAAATAAGGAGAATTTCTGTCTTTTTGCCCCAACATATAGGCAATTTCTGCATTTTTGCCTCACAATTAGGGGAATTTCTGCAATTTTGCTCCAAAATACGGAGAATTTCTGCCTTTTTGCCCAAAAATAAGAAGAATGCATACCCTTTTGCCATAAAAAAGGGAAATTTCTTCATTTTTTCTCCAAAATAAGGAGAATTTCTGCTTTTTTGCCTATAAATAAGTGGAATTTCTGTCTTTTTTCCCCAAAACAAAGGTAATTACTGTCTTTTTTGCCCCAAAATAAGGAAAAATTCTGTCTTATTACCCTGAACTAAGTAAAATTTCTGCAATTTTGCCCCAAAATAAGGGAAAATTCTGACTTTTTGCCCCCAAATAAGGGGAATTTCAGCCTTTTTACCTAAAATAGAGGAATTTCTGAATTTTTGCCACAAAATATTAGGAATTTCTTCATTTTTGCCCCCAAATAAGGAAAATTTCTGCCTTTTTTCTCTGAAACAAGTGAAATTTCTGAAATTTTGCCCCAAAATAAGTGAAAGTTCTGCAATTTTAGCCCAAAATAAGTGAAATTTCTGCAATTTTGCCCCAAAATAAGGGAAATTTCTGTCTTTTTGCCCCCAAATAAGGGGAATTTCAGCCTTTTTACCTCAAAATAAGGGGAATTTCTGCATTTTTGCCACAAAATATTAGGAATTTCTGACTTTTTGCCCCAAAATAAGAAAATTTCTGCTTTTTTTTCCCTGAAATAAGTGAAATTTCTGCAATTTTGCCCCACAATAAGGGAAATTTCTGGAATTTTGCCCCAAAATAAGTGGAATTTCTGAGTTTTTCCCCAAAATAAAGAGAATTTCTGTTTTTCCCCAACATATAGGCAATTTCTGCCTTTCTGCCCCACAATTAGGGGAATTTCTGCAATTTTGCTCCAAAATACAGGGAATTTCTGCCTTTTTGCCCGAAAATAAGAAGAATGCATACCTTTTTGCCATAAAAATGGGAAATTTCTTCATTTTTGCTCCAAAATAAGAGGAATTTCTGCTTTTTTGCCTCTAAATAAGTGGAATTTCTGTCTTTTTCCCCCAAAACAAAAAGAATTTCTGTCTTTTTTGCCCCAAAATAAGGAAAAATTCTGACTTATTACCCTGAAGTAAGTGAAATTTCTGAAATTTTGCCCCAAAATAAGGGAACTTTCTGCCTTTTTGCCCCCAAATAAGGGGAATTTCAGCCTTTTTACCTCAAAATAAGGGGTATTTCTGTTTTTTGCCCCCAAATAAGAGGAATTTCAGCCTTTTTACTTCAAAATAAGGGGAATTTCTGCATTTTTGCCACAAAATATTAGAAATTTCTACTTTTTTGCCCCAAAATAAGAAAAATTTCTGTTTTTTTTCCCTGAAATAAGTGAAATTTCTGCAATTTTGCCCCAAAATAAGTGAAATTTCTGCAATTTTGCCCCAAAATAAGGGAAATTTCTCAAATTTTGCCCCAAAATAAGTGGAATTTCTGAGTTTTGCCCCAAAATAAGGAGAATTTCTGTCTCTTTGCCCCAACATATAGGCAATTTCTGCCTCTTTGCACCACAATTAGGGGAATTTCTGCAATTTTGCTCCAAAATACGGGGAATTTCTGCCTTTTTGCCCGAAAATAAAAACAATGCATAACTTTTTGCCATAAAAAAGGGAAATTTCTTCATTTTTGCTCCATATAAGGGGAATTTCTGCTTTTTTGCCTCTAAATAAGTGGAATTTTTTTTTTTTCCCCCAAAACAAATGGAATTTTTGTATTTTTGCACCAAAAAAGGAAAAATTCTGACTTATTACCCTGAAGTAAGAGAAATTTCTGCAATTTTGCCCCAAAATAAGGGAAATTTCTGCCTTTTTGCCCCCAAATAAGGGGAATTTCAGCCTTTTTACCTCAAAATAAGGAGAATTTCTGCATTTTTGCCACAAAATATTATTAATTTCTGCATTTTTGCCCCAAAATAAAAAAATTTCTGCTTTTTTTCCCTGAAATAAGTGAAATTTCTGCATTTTTGCCCCAAAATAAGTGAAATTTCTGCAATTTTGCCCCAAAATAAGGGAAATTTCTGCAATTTTGCCACAAAATAAGTGGAATTTCTGAGTTTTGCCCCCAAAAAAAAGAATTTCTGTCTTTTTGCCCCAACATATAGGGAATTTCTGCGTTTTTGCCCCACAATTAGGAGAATTTCTGAAATTTTGCTCCAAAATACGGGGAATTTCTGCCTTTTTGCCCAAAAATAAGAAGAATGCATACCTTTTTGCCATAAAAAAGTGAAATTTCTTCATTTTTGCTCCAAAATAAGG
The DNA here is from genome assembly GCF_963924665.1 of Micromys minutus. Lineage (NCBI taxonomy): Eukaryota > Metazoa > Chordata > Mammalia > Rodentia > Muridae > Micromys > Micromys minutus. The sequence goes on along the minus strand of NW_027667308.1, from coordinate 24,064 downwards.
GGAATTTCTGCTTTTTTGCCTCTAAATAAGTGGAATTTCTGTCGTTTTCCCCCAAAACAAAGAAAATTCCTGTCTTTTTTGCCCCAAAATAAGGAAAATTTCTGACTTATTACCCTGAAATACGTGAAATTTCTCCAATTTTGCCCCAAAATAAGTGAAATTTCTGCAATTTTGCCCCAAAATAAAGGAAATTTCTGGAATGTTGCCCCAAAATAAGTGGAATTTCTGAGTTTTGCCGCAAAATAAGGAGAATTTCTGTCTTTTTAGCCCAACATATAGGTAATTTCTGCCTTTTTGCCCCACAATTAGAGGAATTTCTGCAATTTTTCTTCAAAATACGGAAAATTTCTGCCTTTTTGCACTAAAATATAAAGAATGCATACTTTTTTGCATAAAAAAGGGAAATTTCTTCATTTTTGCTCCAAAATAAGGGGAATTTCTGCTTTTTTGCCTCTAAACAAGTGGAATTTCTGTCTTTTTTCCTCAAAACAAAGGGAATTTCTGTCTTTTTTGCCCCAAAATAAGAAAAAATTCTGACTTATTACCCTGAAGTAAGTGAAATTTCTGCAATCTTGCCCCAAAATTAGGGAAATTAGTGCCTTTTTGCCCCCAAATAAGGAGAATTTTAGCCTTTTTACCTCAAAATAAGGGGAATTTCTGCATTTTTGTCACAAAATATTAGGAATTTCTGCCTTTTTGCCCCAAAATAAGCAAAATTTCTGTCTTTTTTCTCTGAAATAAGTGAAATTTCAGCAATTTTGCCCCAAAATAAGTGAAATTTCTGAGTTTTGCCCCAAAATAAGGAGAATTTCTGTTTTTTGCCCCAGCATATCGAGAATTTCTGCCTTTTTGCCCCACAATTACGAGAATTTCTGCAATTTTGCTCCAAAATACGGGGAATTTCTGCCTTTTTGCCCGATAATAAGAAGAATGCATACCTTTTTGCCATAAAAAGGAAATTTCTTTATTTTTGCTCCAAAATAAAAGGAATTTCTGCTTATTTGCCTCTAAATAAGTGGAATTTCTGTCTTTTGCCCCCAAAACAAAGGGAATTTTTGTATTTTTGCACCAAAATAAGAAAAAATTCTGACTTATTACTCTGAAGTAAGTGAAATTTCTGCAATTTTGCCAAAAAATAAGGGAAATTTCTGCCTTTTTGCCTCCAAATAAGGGGAATTTCAGCCTTTTTACCTCAAAATATGGTGAATTTCTGCATTTTTGCCCCCAAATAAGGGGAATTTCACACTTATATCTCAAAATAAGGGGAATTTCTGCATTATTGCCACAAAACATTAGGAATTTCTGCCTTGTTGCCCCAAAATAAGAAAATTTCTCATTTTTTCCCTGAAAAAGTGAAATTTCTGCAATTTTGCCCCAAAATATGTTAAATTTCTGCAATTTTGTCCCAAAATAAGGGAAATTTCTGGAATTTTGCCCCCAAATAAGTGGAATTTCTGAGTATTTCCCCAAAATAAGAAGAATTTCTGTCTTTTTGCCCCAACATATAGAGAATTTCTGCCTTTTTGCCCCACAATTAGCGGAATTTCTGCAATTTTGCTTCAAAATACGGGGAATTTCTGCCTTTTTGTCCGAAAATAAGAAGAATGCATACATTTTTGCCATAAAAAAGAAATTTCTTCATTTTTGCTCTAAAATAAGGGAAATTTCTGGTTTTTTCCTCTAAATAAGTGGAATTTCTGTCTTTATACCCCAAAACTAAGGGAATTCCTGTGTTTTTTGCCCCAAAATAAAGAAAATTTCTGACTTAATACCCTTAAATAAGTGAAATTTCTGCAATTTTGCCTGAAAATAAAGGAAATTTTTGCCTTATTGCCCCCAAATAAGGGGAATTTCAGCCTTTTTACCTTAAAATAAGGGGAATTTCTGCATTTTTGCCACAAAATATTAGGAATTTCTGCCTTTTTGGCCCAAAATAAGAAAATTTCTGCTTTTTTTCCCTGAAATAAGTGAAATTTCTGCAATTTTGCCCCAAAATATGTGAAATATCTGCAATTTTGCCCCAAAATAAGGGAAATTTCTGGAATTTTGCCCCAAAATAAGTGGAATTTCTGAGTTTTGCCCCAAAATAAGGAGAATTTCTGTATTTTTGCCCCAACATATAGGCAATTTCTGCCTTTTTGCCCCACAATTAGGGGATTTTCTGCAATTTTGCTCCAAAATACGGGGAATTTCTGCCTTTTTGCTTGAAAATAAGAAGAATGCATACCTTTTTGCCATAAAAAAGAAAATTTCTTCATTTTTGCTCCAAAAAGGAGAATTTCTTCTTTTTTGCCTCTAAATAAGTGGAATTTCTTTCTTTTTCCCTCAAAACAAAGGGAATTTCTGTCTTTTTTGCCCCAAAATAAGGAAAAATTCTGGCTTATTACACTGAAGTAAGTGATATTTCTGCAATTTTGCCCCAAAATAGGGAAATTTCTGCCTTTTGCCCCCAAATAAGGGGAATTTCAGCCTTTTTACCTCAAAATAAGGGGAATTTCTGCATTTTTGCCACAAAATATTAGGAATTTCTGCCTTTTTGCCCCAAAATAAGGAAAATTTCTGCCTTTTTTTCCTGAAATAAGTGAAATTTCTGCAATTTTGTTACAAAATATGTAAAATTTCTGCATATTTGCCCCAAAATAAGTGAAATTTCTGCAATTTTGCCCCAAATTAAGGGAAATTTCTGGAATTTTGCCCCAAAATAAGTGGAATTTCTGAGTTTTGCCTCAAAATAAAGAGAATTTCGGTCTTTTTGCCCCAACATATAGAGATTTTCTGCATTTTTGCCCCACAATTAGGGGAATTTCTGCAATTTTTCTCAAAAATACGGGGAATTTCTGCTTTTTTGCCCGATAATAAAAAGAATGCATACCTTTTTGCCATAAAAAAGGGAAATTTCTTCATTTTTGCTCCAAAATAAGGGGAATTTCTGCTTTTTTGCCTCTGAATAAGTGGAATTTCTGTCTTTTTCCCCCAAGGCAAAGGGAATTCCTGTCTTTTTTGTCCCAAAATAAAGAAAATTTCTGACTTATAACCCTTAAATAAGTGAAATTTCTGCAATTTTGCCCCAAAATAAGTGAAATGTCTGCAATTTTGCCCCAAAATAAGGGAAATTTCTGGAATTTTGCCCCAAAATAAGTGGAATTTCTGAGTTTTGCCCCAAAATAAGGAGAATTTCTGTCTTTTTGCCCCAACATATAGGCAATTTCTGCCTTTTGGCCCCACAATTAGGGGAATTTCTTCAATTTTGCTCCAAAATACGGGGAATTTCTGCCTTTTGCCCGAAAATAAGAAGAATGCATTCCTTTTTGCCATAAAATAGGGAAATTTCTTAATTTTTGCTCCAAAAAGGGGAATTTCTACTTTTTTGCCTCTAAATAAGTGGAATTTCCGTTTTTTTTCCCCCAAAACAAAGGGAATTTCTGTCTTTTTGCCCCAAAATAAAGAAAAATTCTGACTTATTACCCTGAAGTAAGTGAAATTTCTGCAATTTTGCCCCAAAATAAGGGAAATTTCTGCCTATTTGCCCCAAAATAAGGGGAATTTAAGCCTTTTTACCTCGAAATAAGGGGAATTTCTGCATTTTTGCCACAAAATATTAAGAATTTCTGCCTTTTTGCCCCAAAATAAAGAAAATTTCTGCCTTTTTTCCCTAAAATATGTGAAATTTCTGCAATTTTGCCACAAAATAAGTAAAATTTCTTCATATTTGCCCCAAAATAAGTGAAATTTCTGCAATTTTGCCCCAAAATAATGAAAATTTCTGGAATTTTGCCCTAAAATAAGTGGAATTTCTTAGTTTTGCCCCAAAATAAGGAGAATTTCTGTCTTTTGGCCCCAACATATAGAGATTTTCTGCATTTTTGCCCCACAATTAGGGGAATTTCTGCAATTTTGCTCCAAAATACGGGGAATTTCTGCCTTTTTCCCCGAAAATAAGAAGAATGCATAACTTTTTGCCATAAAAAATGGAAATTTCTTCATTTTTGCTCCAAAATAAGGGGAATTTCTGCTTTTTGGCCTTTAAATAAGTGGAATTTCTGTCTTTTTCCCCCAAGACAAAGGGAATTTCTGTCTTTTTTGCCCCAAAATAAGGAAAAATTCTGACTTATTACCCTGAAGTAAGTGAAATTTCTGCAATTTTTCTCCAAAATAAGGGAAATTTCTGACTTTTTGCCTCCAAATAAGGGGAATTTCAGCCTTTTTACCTCAAAACAAGGAGAATTTCTGCATTTTCGTCACAAAATATTAGGAATTTCTAACTTTTTGCCCCAAAATAAGGAAAATTTCTGTCTTTTTTCTCTGAAATAAGTGAAATTTTTGCAATTTTGCCCCAAAATAAGTGAAATTTCTGCAATTTTGCCCAAAAATAAGTGAAATTTCTGCAATTTGGCCCCAAATTAAGGGAAATTTCTGGAATTTTGCCCCAAAATAAGTGGAATTTCTGAGTTTTGACACAAAATAAGGAGAATTTCTGTTTTTTGCCCCAATATAAAGAGAATTTCTGCATTTTTGTCCCACAATTAAGGGAATTTCTGCAATTTTGCTCCAAAATACGGGGAATTTCTGCCTTTTTGCCTGAAAATAAGAAGAATGCATAACTTTTTGTCATAAAAAAGGGAAATTTCTTCATTTTTGCTCCAAAATAAGGGGAATTTCTGCTTTTTTGCCTCTAAATAAGTGGAATTTCTGTCTTTTTCCCCCAAAACAAAGGGAATTCCTGTCTTTTTGCCCCAAAATAAGGAAAATTTCTGACTTATTACCCTGAAATAAGTGAAATTTCTGCAATTTTGCCCCAAAATAAAGGAAATTTTTGCCTATTGCCCTCAAATAAAGGGAATTTCAGCCTCTTTACCTCAAAATAAGGAGAATTTCTGCATTTTTGCCACAAAATATTAGGAATTTCTGAATGTTTGCCCCAAAATAAGAAAATTTCTGCTTTTTTAACTCTGAAATAAGTGAAATTTTGCAATTTTGCCCCAAAATAAGTGAAATTTCTGCAATTTTGCCCCAAAATAAGGGAAATTTCTGGAATTTTGCCCCAAAATAAGTGGAATTTCTGAGTTTTGCCCCAAAATAAGGAGAATTTCTGTTTTTTTGCCCCAACATATATGCAATTTCTGCCTTTTTGCCCCACAATTAGGGGAATTTCTGCAATTTTGCTCCAAAATACGTGGAATTTCTGCCTTTTTGCACGAAAATAACAAGAATGCGTACCTTTTTGCCATAAAAAAGGGAAATTTCTTCATTTTTGCTCCAAATTAAGGGGAATTTCTGCTTTTTTGCTTCTAAATAAGTGGAATTTTTGTCTTTTTCCCAAAAACAAAGGGAATTTCTGTCTTTTTTGCCCCAAAATAAGGAAAAATTCTGACTTATTAACCTGAAGTAAGTAAAATTTCTGCAATTTTGCACCAAAATAAAGGAAATTTCTGGAATTTTGCCCCAAAATTAGTGGAATTTTTGTGTTTTTCCCCAAAATAAAGAGAATTTCTGTATTTTTGCCCAAACATATAGAGAATTTCTGTATTTTTGCCACACAATTAGGGAAATTTCTGTAATTTTGCTCCAAAATACGGGTAATTTCTGCCTTTTTGCATGAAAATAAGAAGAATGAATACCTTTTTGCCAAAAAATGGGAAATTTCTTTATTTTTGCTCCAAAATAAAAGGAATTTCTGCTTTTTTGCCTCTAAATAAGTGGAATTTCTGTCTATTTCCCCCAAAATAAAGAGAATTTCTGTCTTTTTTGCCCCAAAATAAGGAAAAATTCTGACTTATTACCCTGAAGTAAGTGAAATTTCTGCAATTTTGCCCCAAAATAAGGGAAATTTCTGCCTTTTTGCCCCCAAATAAGGGGAATTTCAGCCTTTTTACCTCAAAATAAGGGGAATTTCTGCATTTTTGCCCCCAAATAAGGGGAATTTCAGACTTTTTACCTCAAAATAAGGGGAATTTCCGCATTTTTGCCACAAAATATTAGGAATTTCTGCCTTTTTGCCCCAAAATAAGAAAATTTCTGCTTTTTTTCCCTGAAATAATTGAAATTTCTGCAATTTTGCCCCAAAATAAGTGAAATTTCTGCAATTTTGTCCTAAAATAAGGGAAATTTCTGGAATTTTGTTTCAAAATAAGAGGAATTTCTGAGTTTTGCTTCAAAATAAGGAGAATTTCTGTCTTTTTGCCCCAACATATAGGTAATTTCTGCTTTTTTGCCCCACAATTAGGGGAATTTCAGCAATTTTGCTCCAAAAGACGGGGAATTTCTGCCTTTTTGCCCGAAAATAAGAAGAATGCATACCTTTTTGCCATCAAAAATGTAATTTCTTCTATTTTGCTTCAAAATAAAGGGAATTTCTATTTTTTTGCCTCTAAATAAGTGGAATTTCTGTCTTTTTCCCTCAAAACAAAGGGAATTTCTGTCTTTTTTGCCCTAAAATAAGGAAAAATTCTGACTTATTACCCTGTAGTAAGTGAAATTTCTTCAATTTTGCCCCAAAATAAGGGAAATTTCTGCCTTTTTGACCCCAAATAAGGGGAATTTCAGTCTTTTTACCTCAAAATAAGGGGAATTTCTGCATTTTTACTACAAAATATTAGGAATTTCTGCCTTTTTGCCCCAAAATAAGGAAAATTTCTGCCTTTTTTCCCTGAAATAAGTGAAATTTCTGCCTTTTTGCCCCAAAATAAGTGAAATTTCTGCAATTTAGCCCCAAAATAAGGGAAATTTCTGCAATTTTGCCACAAAATAAGTGGAATTTCTGAGTTTTGCCCCAAAAAAAGAGAATTTCTGTCTTTTTGCCCCAACATATAGGAAATTTCTGCCTTTTTGCCCCACAATTAGGGGAATTTCTGCAATTTTGCTCCAAAATACCGAGAATTTCTGCCTTTTTGCCCGAAAATAATGCGAATTTCAGCCTTTTTACCTCAAAATAAGGGGAATTTCTGCATTTTTGCCACAAAATCTTAGGAATATCTGCTTTTTGCCCCAAAATAAGGAAAATTTCTGCTTTTTTTCTCTGAAATAAGTGAAATTTCTGCATTTTTGCCCCAAAATAAATGAAATTTCTGCAATTTTGCCCCAAAATAAGTGAAATTTCTGCAATTTTGCCCCAAAATAAGGAAAATTTCTGGAATTTTGCCCCAAAATAAGGAGAATTTCTGTCTTTTTGCCCCAACATATAGGCAATTTCTGCCTCTTTGCCCAACATTTAGGGGAATTTCTTCAATTTTGCTGCAAAATACGGGGAATTTCTGCTTTTTGCCCGAAAATAAGAAGAATGCATAACTTTTTGCCATAAAAAAGGGAAATTTCTTCATTTTTGCTCCAAAATAAGGGGAATTTCTGCTTTTTTGCCTCTAAATAAGTGGAATTTCTGTCTTTTTCCTCCAAAACAAAGGGAATTCTTGTCTTTTTTGCCCCAAAATAAGGAAAATTTCTGACTTATAACCCTGAAATAAGTGAAATTTCTGCAATTTTGCCCCAAAATAAAGGAAATTTTTGCCTTTTGCCCTCAAATAAAGGGAATTTCAGCCTTTTTACCTCAAAATAAGGGGAATTTCTGCATTTTTGCCACAAAATATTAGGAATTTCTGCCTGTTTGCCCCAAAATAAGAAAATTTCTGCTTTTTTTCTCTGAAATAATTGAAATTTTGCAATTTTGCCCCAAAATAAGTGAAATTTCTGCAATTTTGCCCCAAAATAAGGGAAATTTCTGGAATTTTGCCCCAAAATAAGTGGAATTTCTGAGTTTTGCCCCAAAATAAGGAGAATTTCTGTTTTTTTGCCCCAACATATAGGCAATTTCTGCCTTTTTGCCCCACAATTAGGGGAGTTTCTGCAATTTTGCTCCAAAATACATGGAATTTCTGCCTTTTTGCACGGAAATAACAAGAATGCATACCTTTTTGCCATAAAAAGGGAAATTTCTTCATTTTTGCTCCAAATTAAGGGGAATTTCTGCTTTTTTGCCTCTAAATAAGTGGAATTTTTGTCTTTTTCCCAAAAACAAAGGGAATTTCTGTCTTTTTTGCCCCAAAATAAGGAAAAATTCTGACTTATTAACCTGAAATAAGTAAAATTTCTGCAATTTTGCACCAAAATAAGGGAAATTTCTGGAATTTTGTCCCAAAATTAGTGGAATTTTTGTGTTTTTCCCCAAAATAAAGAGAATTTCTGTATTTTTGCCCAAACATATAGAGAATTTCTGTATTTTTGCCACACAATTAGGGAAATTTCTGTAATTTTGCTCCAAAATACGGGTAATTTCTGCCTTTTTGCCCGAAAATAAGAAGAATGAATACCTTTTTGCAAAAAAATGGGAAATTTCTTCATTTTTGCTCCAAAATAAAAGGAATTTCTGCTTTTTTGCCTCTAAATAAGTGGAATTTCTGTCTATTTCCCCCAAAATAAAGAGAATTTCTGTCTTTTTTGCCCCAAAATAAGGAAAAATTCTGACTTATTACCCTGAAGTAAGTGAAATTTCTGCAATTTTGCCCCAAAATAAGGAAAATTTCTGCCTTTTTGCCCCCAAATAAGGGGAATTTCAGCCTTTTTACCTCAAAATAAGGGGAATTTCTGCATTTTTGCCCCCAAATAAGGGGAATTTCAGCCTTTTTACCTCAAAATAAGGGGAATTTCCGCATTTTTGCCACAAAATATTAGGAATTTCTGCCTTTTTGCCCCAAAATAAGAAAATTTCTGCTTTTTTTCCCTGAAATAATTGAAATTTCTGCAATTTTGCCCCAAAATAAGTGAAATTTCTGCAATTTTGTCCTAAAATAAGGGAAATTTCTGGAATTTTGCTTCAAAATAAGAGGAATTTCTGAGTTTTGCTTCAAAATAAGGAGAATTTCTGTCTTTTTGCCCCAACATATAGGAAATTTCTGCCTTTTTGCCCCACAATTAGGGGAATTTCAGCAATTTTGCTCCAAAAGACGGGGAATTTCTGCCTTTTTGCCCGAAAATAAGAAGAATGCATACCTTTTTGCCATCAAAAATGTAATTTCTTCTATTTTGCTTCAAAATAAAGGGAATTTCTATTTTTTTGCCTCTAAATAAGTGGAATTTCTGTCTTTTTCCCTCAAAACAAAGGGAATTTCTGTCTTTTTTGCCCTAAAATAAGGAAAAATTCTGACTTATTACCCTGTAGTAAGTGGAATTTCTTCAATTTTGCCCCAAAATAAGGGAAATTTCTGCCTTTTTGACCCCAAATAAGGGGAATTTCAGTCTTTTTACCTCAAAATAAGGGGAATTTCTGCATTTTTACTACAAAATATTAGGAATTTCTGCCTTTTTGCCCCAAAATAAGGAAAATTTCTGCCTTTTTTCCCTGAAATAAGTGAAATTTCTGCCTTTTTGCCCCAAAATAAGTGAAATTTCTGCAATTTTGCCCCAAAATAAGGGAAATTTCTGCAATTTTGCCACAAAATAAGTGGAATTTCTGAGTTTTGCCCCAAAAAAAGAGAATTTCTGTCTTTTTGCCCCAACATATAGGGAATTTCTGCCTTTTTGCCCCACAATTAGGGGAATTTCTGCAATTTTGCTCCAAAATACCGAGAATTTCTGCCTTTTTGCCCGAAAATAATGCAAATTTCAGCCTTTTTACCTCAAAATAAGGGGAATTTCTGCATTTTTGCCACAAAATCTTAGGAATATCTGCTTTTTGCCCCAAAATAAGGAAAATTTCTGCTTTTTTTCTCTGAAATAAGTGAAATTTCTGCAATTTTGCCCCAAAATAAGTGAAATTTCTGCAATTTTGCCCCAAAATAAGTGAAATTTCTGCAATTTTGCCCCAAAATAAGGAAAATTTCTGGAATTTTGCCCCAAAATAAGTGGAATTTCTGAGTTTTGCCCCAAAATAAAGAAAATTTCTGTCCTTTTGCCCCAACATATAGGAAATTTCTGCCTTTTTGCCCCACAATTAGGGGAATTTCAGCAATTTTGCTCCAAAAGACGGGGAATTTCTGCCTTTTTGCCCGAAAATAAGAAGAATGCATACCTTTTTGCCATCAAAAATGTAATATCTTCTATTTTGCTTCAAAATAAAGGGAATTTCTATTTTTTTGCCTCTAAATAAGTGGAATTTCTGTCTTTTTCCCTCAAAACAAAGGGAATTTCTGTCTTTTTTGCCCTAAAATAAGGAAAAATTCTGACTTATTACCCTGTAGTAAGTGAAATTTCTTAGATTTTGCCCCAAAATAAGGGATATTTCTGCCTTTTTGCCCCCAAATAAGGGGAATTTCAGTCTTTTTACCTCAAAATAAGGGGAATTTCTGCATTTTTACTACAAAATATTAGGAATTTCTGCCTTTTTGCCCCAAAATAAGGAAAATTTCTGCCTTTTTTTTCTGAAATAAGTGAAATTTCTGCATTTTGCCCCAAAATAAGTGAAATTTCTGCAATTTTGCCCCAAAATAAGGGAAATTTCTGCAATTTTGCCACAAAATAAGTTGAATTTCTGAGTTTTTCCCCAAAAAAAGAGAATTTCTGTCTTTTTGCCCCAACATATAGGGAATTTCTGCCTTTTTGCCCCACAATTGGGGGAATTTCTGCAATTTTGCTCTAAAATACCGAGAATTACTGCCTTTTTGCCCGAAAATAATGCGAATTTCAGCCTTTTTACCTCAAAATAAGGGGAATTTCTGCATTTATGCCACAAAATATTAGGAATATCTGCTTTTTGCCCCAAAATAAGGAAAATTTCTGCCTTTTTTCTCTGAAATAAGTGAAATTTCTGCAATTTTGCCCAAAATAAGTAAAATTTCTGCAATATTGCCCCAAAATAAGTGAAATTTCTGCAATTTTGCCCCAAAATAAGGAAAATTTCTGGAATTTTGCCCCAAAATAAGGAGAATTTCTGTCTTTTTCCCCAAACATATAGGCAATTTCTGCCTCTTTGCCCAACATTTAGGGGAATTTCTTCAATTTTGCTGCAAAATACGGGGAATATCTGCCTTTTTGCCTGAAAATAAGAAGAATGCATAACTTTTTGCCATAAAAAAAGGAAATTTCTTCATTTTTACTCCATAATAAGGGGAATTTCTGCTTTTTTGCCTCTAAATAAGTGGAATTTCTTTCTTTTTCCCCCAAAACAAAGGGAATTTTTGTATTTTTGCACCAAAATAAGGAAAAATTCTGACTTATTACCCTATAGTAAGTGAAATTTCTGCAATTTTGCCCCAAAATAAGAGAAATTTCTGGAATTTTGCCCCAAAATAAGTGGAATTTCTGAGTTTTGCCGCAAAATAAGGAGAATTTCTGTCTTTTTAGCCCAACATATAGGCAATTTCTGCCTTTTTGCCCCACAATTAGAGGAATTTCTGCAATTTTGCTCCAAAATACGGAGAATTTCTGCCTTTTTGCACGAAAATAACAAGAATGCACACTTTTTTGCCATAGAAAAGGGAAATTTCTTCATTTTTGCTCCAAAATAAGGGGAATTTCTGCTTTTTTGCCTCTAAATAAGTGGAATTTCTGTCTTTTTTCCCCAAAACAAAGGGAATTTCTGTCTTTTTTGCCCCAAAATAAGAAAAAATTCTGACTTATTACCCTGAAGTAAGTGAAATTTCTACAATCTTGCCCCAAAATTAGGGAAATTAGTGCCTTTTTGCCCCCAAATAAGGAGAATTTTAGCCTTTTTACCTCAAAATAAGGGGAATTTCTGCATTTTTGTCACAAAATATTAGGAATTTCTGCCTTTTTGCCCCGAAATAAGGAAAATTTATGTCTTTTTTTTCTGAAATAAGTGAAATTTCTGCAATTTTGCCCCAAAATAAGTGAAATTTCTGAGTTTTGCCACAAAATAAGGAGAATTTCTGTTTTTGGCCCCAGCATATAGAGAATTTCTGCCTTTTTGCCCCACAATTACGGGAATTTCTGCAATTTTGCTCCAAAATACGGGGAATTTCTGCCTTTTTGCCCGAAAATAAGAAGAATGCATACGTTTTTGCCATAAAAAGGAAATTTCTTTATTTTTGCTTCAAAATAAAAGGAATTTCTGCTTTTTTGCCTCTAAATAAGTGGAATTTCTGTCTTTTTCCCCCAAAACAAAGGGAATTTTTGTATTTTTGCACCAAAATAAGGAAAAATTCTGACTTATTACCCTGAAGTAAGTGAAATTTCTGCAATTTTGCCAAAAAATAAGGGAAATTTCTGCCTTTTTGCCTCCAAATAAGAGGAATTTCAGCCTTTTTACCTCAAAATATGGTGAATTTCTGCATTTTTGCCCCCAAATAAGGGGAATTTCACACTTATATCTCAAAATAAGGGGAATTTCTGCATTATTGCCACAAAACATTAGGAATTTCTGCCTTGTTGCCCCAAAATAAGAAAATTTCTCATTTTTTCCCTGAAAAAGTGAAATTTCTGCAATTTTGCCCCAAAATATGTTAAATTTCTGCAATTTTTTCCCAAAATAAGGGAAATTTCTGGAATTTAGCCCCCAAATAAGTGGAATTTCTGAGTATTTCCCCAAAATAAGAAGAATTTCTGTCTTTTTGCCCCAACATATAGAGAATTTCTGCCTTTTTGCCCCACAATTAGGGGAATTTCTGCAATTTTGCTCCAAAATACGGGGAATTTCTGCCTTTTTGTCCGAAAATAAAAAGAATGCATACATTTTTTCCATAAAAAAGAAATTTCTTCATTTTTGCTCTAAAATAAAAGGAATTTCTGCTTTTTTGCCTCTAAATAAGTGGAATTTCTGTATTTATCCCCCAAAACAAAGGGAATTCCTGTCTTTTTTGCCCCAAAATAAAGAAAATTTCTGACTTATTACCCTTAAATAAGTGAAATTTCTGCAATTTTGAACGAAAATAAAGGAAATTTTTGACTTATTGCCCCCAAATAAGGGGAATTTCAGCCTTTTTACCTTAAAATAAGGGGAATTTCTGCATTTTTGCCACAAAATATTAGGAATTTCTGCCTTTTTGCCCCAAAATAAGAAAATTTCTGCTTTTTTTCCCTGAAATAAGTGAAATTTCTGCAATTTTGCCCCAAAATAAAGGAAATTTTTGCCTTTTGCTTTCAAATAAAGGGAATTTCAGCCTTTTTACCTCAAAATAAGGGGAATTTCTGCATTTTTGCCACAAAATATTAGGAATTTCTGCCTGTTTGCCCCAAAATAAGAAAATTTCTGCTTTTTTTCTCTGAAATAAGTGAAATTTTGCAATTTTGCCCCAAAATAAGTGAAATTTCTGCAATTTTGCCCCATAATAAGGGAAATTTCTGGAATTTTGCCCCAAAATAAGTGGAATTTCTGAGTTTTGCCCCAAAATAAGGAGAATTTCTGTTTTTTGCCCCAACATATAGGCAATTTCTGCCTTATTGCCCCACAATTAGGGGAATTTCTGCAATTTTGCACCAAAATACGTGGAATTTCTGCCTTTTTGCACGAAAATAAGAAGAATGCATACCTTTTTGCCATAAAAAAGGGAAATTTCTTCATTTTTGCTCCAAATTAAGGGGAATTTCTGCTTTTTTGCCTCTAAATTAGTGGAATTTTTGTCTTTTTCCCAAAAACAAAGGGAATTTCTGTCTTTTTCGCCCCAAAATAAGGAAAAATTCTGACTTATTAACCTGAAGTAAGTAAAATTTCTGCAATTTTGCACCAAAATAAGGGAAATTTCTGGAATTTTGCCCCAAAATTAGTGGAATTTTTGTGTTTTTCCCCAAAATAAAGAGAATTTCTGTATTTTTGCCCAAACATATTGAGAATTTCTGTATTTTTGCCACACAATTAGGGAAATTTCTGTAATTTTGCTCCAAAATACGGGTAATTTCTGCCTTTTTGCCCGAAAATAAGAAGAATGAATACCTTTTTGCCAAAAAATGGGAAATTTCTTCATTTTTGCTCCAAAATAAAAGGAATTTCTGCTTTTTTGCCTCTAAATAAGTGGAATTTCTGTCTATTTCCCCCAAAATAAAGAGAATTTCTGTCTTTTTTGCCCCAAAATAAGGAAAAATTCTGACTTATTACCCTGAAGTAAGTGAAATTTCTGCAATTTTGCCCCAAAATAAGGGAAATTTCTGCATTTTTGCCCCCAAATCAGGGGAATTTCAGCCTTTTTACCTCAAAATAAGGGAAATTTCTGCATTTTTGCCCCCAAATAAGGGGAATTTCAGCCTTTTTACCTCAAAATAAGGGGAATTTCCGCATTTTTGCCACAAAATATTAGGAATTTCTGCCTTTTTGCCCCAAAATAAGAAAATTTCTGCTTTTTTTCCCTGAAATAATTGAAATTTCTGCAATTTTGCCCCAAAATAAGTGAAATTTCTGCAATTTTGTCCTAAAATAAGGGAAATTTCTGGAATTTTGCTTCAAAATAAGAGGAATTTCTGAGTTTTGCTTCAAAATAAGGAGAATTTCTGTCTTTTTGCCCCAACATATAGGAAATTTCTGCCTTTTTGCCCCACAATTAGGGGAATTTCAGCAATTTTGGTCAAATGACGGGGAATTTCTGCCTTTTTGCCCGAAAATAAGAAGAATGCATACCTTTTTGCCATCAAAAATGTAATTTCTTCTATTTTGCTTCAAAATAAAGGGAATTTCTATTTTTTTGCCTCTAAATAAGTGGAATTTCTGTCTTTTTCCCTCAAAACAAAGGGAATTTCTGTCTTTTTTGCCCTAAAATAAGGAAAAATTCTGACTTATTACCCTGTAGTAAGTGAAATTTTTTAGATTTTGCCACAGAATAAGGGAAATTTCTGCCTTTTTGCCCCCTAATAAGGGGAATTTCAGTCTTTTTACCTCAAAATAAGGGGAATTTCTCCATTTTTACTACAAAATATTAGGAATTTCTGCCTTTTTGCCCCAAAATAAGGAAAATTTCTGCCTTTTTTCTCTGAAATAAGTGAAATTTCTGCCTTTTTGCCCCAAAATAAGTGAAATTTCTGCAATTTTGCCCCAAAATAAGGGAAATTTCTGCAATTTTGCCACAAAATAAGTGGAATTTCTGAGTTTTGCCCCAAAAAAGAGAATTTCTGTCTTTTTGCCCCAACATATAGGGAATTTCTGCCTTTTTGCCCCACAATTAGGGGAATATCTGCAATTTTGCTCCAAAATACCGAGAATTTCTGCCTTTTTGCCCGAAAATAATGCGAATTTCAGCCTTTTTACCTCAAAATAAGGGGAATTTCTGCATTTTTGCCACAAAATATTAGGAATATCTGCTTTTTGCCCCAAAATAAGGAAAATTTCTGCCTTTTTCTCTGAAATAAGTGAAATTTCTGCAATTTTGCCCCAAAATAAGTGAAATTTCTGCAATTTTGCCCCAAAATAAGTGAAATTTCTGCAATTTTGCCCCAAAATAAGGAAAATTTCTGGAATTTTGCCCCAAAATAAGGAGAATTTCTGTCTTTTTCCCCAAACATATAGGCAATTTCTGCCTCTTTGCCCAACATTTAGGGGAATTTCTTCAATTTTGCTGCAAAATACGGGGAATATCTGCCTTTTTGCCTGAAAATAAGAAGAATGCATAACTTTTTGCCATAAATAAAGGAAATTTCTTCATTTTTACTCCATAATAAGGGGAATTTCTGCTTTTTTGCCTCTAAATAAGTGGAATTTCTGTCTTTTTCCCCCAAAACAAAGGGAATTTTTGTATTTTTGCACCAAAATAAGGAAAAATTCTGACTTATTACCCTGAAGTAAGTGAAATTTCTGCAATTTTGCCCCAAAATAAGGGAAATTTCTGGAATTTTGCCCCAAAATAAGTGGAATTTCTGAGTTTTGCCACAAAATAAGGAGAATTTCTGTCTTCTTAGCCCAACATATAGGCAATTTCTGCCTTTTTGCCCCACAATTAGAGGAATTTCTGCAATTTTGCTCCAAAATACGGAGAATTTCTGCCTTTTTGCACGAAAATAAGAAGAATGCATACTTTTTTGCCATAAAAAAGGGAAATTTCTTCATTTTTGCTCCAAAATAAGGGGAATTTCTGCTTTTTTGCCTCTAAATAAGTGGAATTTCTGTCTTTTTTCCCCAAAACAAAGGGAATTTCTGTCTTTTTTGCCCCAAAATAAGAAAAAATTCTGACTTATTACCCTGAAGTAAGTGAAATTTCTGCAATCTTGCCCCAAAATTAGAGAAATTAGTGCCTTTTTGCCCCCAAATAAGGAGAATTTTAGCCTTTTTACCTCAAAATAAGGGGAATTTCTGCATTTTTGTCACAAAATATTAGGAATTTCTGCCTTTTTGCCCCAAAATAAGGAAAATTTCTGTCTTTTTTTTCTGAAATAAGTGAAATTTCGGCAATTTTGCCCCAAAATAAGTGAAATTTCTGAGTTTTGCCCCAAAATAAGGAGAATTTCTGTTTTTTGCCCCAGCATATAGAGAATTTCTGCCTTTTTGCCCCACAATTACGGGAATTTCTGCAATTTTGCTCCAAAATACGGGGAATTTCTGCCTTTTTGCCCGAAAATAAGAAGAATGCATACGTTTTTGCCATAAAAAGGAAATTTCTTTATTTTTGCTCCAAAATAAAAGGAATTTCTGCTTTTTTGCCTCTAAATAAGTGGAATTTCTCTCTTTTTCCCCCAAAACAAAGGGAATTTTTGTATTTTTGCACCAAAATAAGGAAAAATTCTGACTTATTACCCTGAAGTAAGTGAAATTTCTGCAATTTTGCCAAAAAATAAGGGAAATTTCTGCCTTTTTGCCTCCAAATAAGAGGAATTTCAGCCTTTTTACCTCAAAATATGGTGAATTTCTGCATTTTTGCCCCCAAATAAGGGGAATTTCACACTTATATCTCAAAATAAGGGGAATTTCTGCATTATTGCCACAAAACATTAGGAATTTCTGCCTTGTTGCCCCAAAATAAGAAAATTTCTCATTTTTTCCCTGAAAAAGTGAAATTTCTGCAATTTTGCCCCAAAATATGTTAAATTTCTGCAATTTTTTCCCAAAATAAGGGAAATTTCTGGAATTTAGCCCCCAAATAAGTGGAATTTCTGAGTATTTCCCCAAAATAAGAAGAATTTCTGTCTTTTTGCCCCAACATATAGAGAATTTCTGCCTTTTTGCCCCACAATTAGGGGAATTTCTGCAATTTTGCTCCAAAATACGGGGAATTTCTGCCTTTTTGTCCGAAAATAAAAAGAATGCATACATTTTTTCCATAAAAAAGAAATTTCTTCATTTTTGCTCTAAAATAAAAGGAATTTCTGCTTTTTTGCCTCTAAATAAGTGGAATTTCTGTATTTATCCCCCAAAACAAAGGGAATTCCTGTCTTTTTTGCCCCAAAATAAAGAAAATTTCTGACTTATTACCCTTAAATAAGTGAAATTTCTGCAATTTTGAACGAAAATAAAGGAAATTTTTGACTTATTGCCCCCAAATAAGGGGAATTTCAGCCTTTTTACCTTAAAATAAGGGGAATTTCTGCATTTTTGCCACAAAATATTAGGAATTTCTGCCTTTTTGCCCCAAAATAAGAAAATTTCTGCTTTTTTTCCCTGAAATAAGTGAAATTTCTGCAATTTTGCCCCAAAATAAAGGAAATTTTTGCCTTTTGCTTTCAAATAAAGGGAATTTCAGCCTTTTTACCTCAAAATAAGGGGAATTTCTGCATTTTTGCCACAAAATATTAGGAATTTCTGCCTGTTTGCCCCAAAATAAGAAAATTTCTGCTTTTTTTCTCTGAAATAAGTGAAATTTTGCAATTTTGCCCCAAAATAAGTGAAATTTCTGCAATTTTGCCCCATAATAAGGGAAATTTCTGGAATTTTGCCCCAAAATAAGTGGAATTTCTGAGTTTTGCCCCAAAATAAGGAGAATTTCTGTTTTTTGCCCCAACATATAGGCAATTTCTGCCTTATTGCCCCACAATTAGGGGAATTTCTGCAATTTTGCACCAAAATACGTGGAATTTCTGCCTTTTTGCACGAAAATAAGAAGAATGCATACCTTTTTGCCATAAAAAAGGGAAATTTCTTCATTTTTGCTCCAAATTAAGGGGAATTTCTGCTTTTTTGCCTCTAAATTAGTGGAATTTTTGTCTTTTTCCCAAAAACAAAGGGAATTTCTGTCTTTTTCGCCCCAAAATAAGGAAAAATTCTGACTTATTAACCTGAAGTAAGTAAAATTTCTGCAATTTTGCACCAAAATAAGGGAAATTTCTGGAATTTTGCCCCAAAATTAGTGGAATTTTTGTGTTTTTCCCCAAAATAAAGAGAATTTCTGTATTTTTGCCCAAACATATTGAGAATTTCTGTATTTTTGCCACACAATTAGGGAAATTTCTGTAATTTTGCTCCAAAATACGGGTAATTTCTGCCTTTTTGCCCGAAAATAAGAAGAATGAATACCTTTTTGCCAAAAAATGGGAAATTTCTTCATTTTTGCTCCAAAATAAAAGGAATTTCTGCTTTTTTGCCTCTAAATAAGTGGAATTTCTGTCTATTTCCCCCAAAATAAAGAGAATTTCTGTCTTTTTTGCCCCAAAATAAGGAAAAATTCTGACTTATTACCCTGAAGTAAGTGAAATTTCTGCAATTTTGCCCCAAAATAAGGGAAATTTCTGCATTTTTGCCCCCAAATCAGGGGAATTTCAGCCTTTTTACCTCAAAATAAGGGAAATTTCTGCATTTTTGCCCCCAAATAAGGGGAATTTCAGCCTTTTTACCTCAAAATAAGGGGAATTTCCGCATTTTTGCCACAAAATATTAGGAATTTCTGCCTTTTTGCCCCAAAATAAGAAAATTTCTGCTTTTTTTCCCTGAAATAATTGAAATTTCTGCAATTTTGCCCCAAAATAAGTGAAATTTCTGCAATTTTGTCCTAAAATAAGGGAAATTTCTGGAATTTTGCTTCAAAATAAGAGGAATTTCTGAGTTTTGCTTCAAAATAAGGAGAATTTCTGTCTTTTTGCCCCAACATATAGGAAATTTCTGCCTTTTTGCCCCACAATTAGGGGAATTTCAGCAATTTTGGTCAAATGACGGGGAATTTCTGCCTTTTTGCCCGAAAATAAGAAGAATGCATACCTTTTTGCCATCAAAAATGTAATTTCTTCTATTTTGCTTCAAAATAAAGGGAATTTCTATTTTTTTGCCTCTAAATAAGTGGAATTTCTGTCTTTTTCCCTCAAAACAAAGGGAATTTCTGTCTTTTTTGCCCTAAAATAAGGAAAAATTCTGACTTATTACCCTGTAGTAAGTGAAATTTTTTAGATTTTGCCACAGAATAAGGGAAATTTCTGCCTTTTTGCCCCCTAATAAGGGGAATTTCAGTCTTTTTACCTCAAAATAAGGGGAATTTCTCCATTTTTACTACAAAATATTAGGAATTTCTGCCTTTTTGCCCCAAAATAAGGAAAATTTCTGCCTTTTTTCTCTGAAATAAGTGAAATTTCTGCCTTTTTGCCCCAAAATAAGTGAAATTTCTGCAATTTTGCCCCAAAATAAGGGAAATTTCTGCAATTTTGCCACAAAATAAGTGGAATTTCTGAGTTTTGCCCCAAAAAAGAGAATTTCTGTCTTTTTGCCCCAACATATAGGGAATTTCTGCCTTTTTGCCCCACAATTAGGGGAATATCTGCAATTTTGCTCCAAAATACCGAGAATTTCTGCCTTTTTGCCCGAAAATAATGCGAATTTCAGCCTTTTTACCTCAAAATAAGGGGAATTTCTGCATTTTTGCCACAAAATATTAGGAATATCTGCTTTTTGCCCCAAAATAAGGAAAATTTCTGCCTTTTTCTCTGAAATAAGTGAAATTTCTGCAATTTTGCCCCAAAATAAGTGAAATTTCTGCAATTTTGCCCCAAAATAAGTGAAATTTCTGCAATTTTGCCCCAAAATAAGGAAAATTTCTGGAATTTTGCCCCAAAATAAGGAGAATTTCTGTCTTTTTCCCCAAACATATAGGCAATTTCTGCCTCTTTGCCCAACATTTAGGGGAATTTCTTCAATTTTGCTGCAAAATACGGGGAATATCTGCCTTTTTGCCTGAAAATAAGAAGAATGCATAACTTTTTGCCATAAATAAAGGAAATTTCTTCATTTTTACTCCATAATAAGGGGAATTTCTGCTTTTTTGCCTCTAAATAAGTGGAATTTCTGTCTTTTTCCCCCAAAACAAAGGGAATTTTTGTATTTTTGCACCAAAATAAGGAAAAATTCTGACTTATTACCCTGAAGTAAGTGAAATTTCTGCAATTTTGCCCCAAAATAAGGGAAATTTCTGGAATTTTGCCCCAAAATAAGTGGAATTTCTGAGTTTTGCCACAAAATAAGGAGAATTTCTGTCTTCTTAGCCCAACATATAGGCAATTTCTGCCTTTTTGCCCCACAATTAGAGGAATTTCTGCAATTTTGCTCCAAAATACGGAGAATTTCTGCCTTTTTGCACGAAAATAAGAAGAATGCATACTTTTTTGCCATAAAAAAGGGAAATTTCTTCATTTTTGCTCCAAAATAAGGGGAATTTCTGCTTTTTTGCCTCTAAATAAGTGGAATTTCTGTCTTTTTTCCCCAAAACAAAGGGAATTTCTGTCTTTTTTGCCCCAAAATAAGAAAAAATTCTGACTTATTACCCTGAAGTAAGTGAAATTTCTGCAATCTTGCCCCAAAATTAGAGAAATTAGTGCCTTTTTGCCCCCAAATAAGGAGAATTTTAGCCTTTTTACCTCAAAATAAGGGGAATTTCTGCATTTTTGTCACAAAATATTAGGAATTTCTGCCTTTTTGCCCCAAAATAAGGAAAATTTCTGTCTTTTTTTTCTGAAATAAGTGAAATTTCGGCAATTTTGCCCCAAAATAAGTGAAATTTCTGAGTTTTGCCCCAAAATAAGGAGAATTTCTGTTTTTTGCCCCAGCATATAGAGAATTTCTGCCTTTTTGCCCCACAATTACGGGAATTTCTGCAATTTTGCTCCAAAATACGGGGAATTTCTGCCTTTTTGCCCGAAAATAAGAAGAATGCATACGTTTTTGCCATAAAAAGGAAATTTCTTTATTTTTGCTCCAAAATAAAAGGAATTTCTGCTTTTTTGCCTCTAAATAAGTGGAATTTCTCTCTTTTTCCCCCAAAACAAAGGGAATTTTTGTATTTTTGCACCAAAATAAGGAAAAATTCTGACTTATTACCCTGAAGTAAGTGAAAATTCTGCAATTTTGCCAAAAAATAAGGGAAATTTCTGCCTTTTTGCCTCCAAATAAGGGGAATTTCAGCATTTTTACCTCAAAATATGGTGAATTTATGCATTTTTGCCCCCAAATAAGGGGAATTTCAGCCTTTATATCTCAAAATAAGGGGAATTTCTGCATTATTGCCACAAAACATTAGGAATTTCTGCCTTTTTGCCCCAAAATAAGAAAATTTCTCATTTTTTTCCGTGAAAAAAGTGAAATTTCTGCAATTTTGCCCCAAAATATGTTAAATTTCTGCAATTTTTTCCCAAAATAAGGGAAATTTCTGGAATTTTGCCCCCAAATAAGTGGAATTTCTGAGTATTTCCCCAAAATAAGAAGAATTTCTGTCTTTTTGCCCCAACATATAGAGAATTTCTGCCTTTTTGCCCCACAATTAGCGGAATTTCTGCAATTTTGCTCCAAAATACGGAGAATTTCTGGCTTTTTGCACGAAAATAAGAAGAATGCATATTTTTTGCCATAAAAAAGGGAAATTTCTTCATTTTTGCTCCAAAATAAGGGGAATTTCTGCTTTTTTGCCTCTAAATAAGTGGAATTTCTGTCTTTTTTCCCCAAAACAAAGGGAATTTCTGTCTTTTTTGCCCCAAAATAAGAAAAAATTCTGACTTATTACCCTGAAGTAAGTGAAATTTCTGCAATCTTGCCCCAAAATTAGGGAAATTAGTGCCTTTTTGCCCCCAAATAAGGAGAATTTTAGCCTTTTTACCTCAAAATAAGGGGAATTTCTGCATTTTTGTCACAAAATATTAGGAATTTCTGCCTTTTTGCCCCAAAATAAGGAAAATTTCTGTCTTTTTTTTCTGAAATAAGTGAAATTTCGGCAATTTTGCCCCAAAATAAGTGAAATTTCTGAGTTTTGCCCCAAAATAAGGAGAATTTCTGTTTTTTGCCCCAGCATATAGAGAATTTCTGCATTTTTGCCCCACAATTACGGGAATTTCTGCAATTTTGCTCCAAAATACGGGGAATTTCTGCCTTTTTGCCCGAAAATAAGAAGAATGCATACGTTTTTGCCATAAAAAGGAAATTTCTTTATTTTTGCTCCAAAATAAAAGGAATTTCTGCTTTTTTGCCTCTAAATAAGTGGAATTTCTCTCTTTTTCCCCCAAAACAAAGGGAATTTTTGTATTTTTGCACCAAAATAAGGAAAAATTCTGACTTATTACCCTGAAGTAAGTGAAATTTCTGCAATTTTGCCAAAAAATAAGGGAAATTTCTGCCTTTTTGCCTCCAAATAAGGAGAATTTCAGCCTTTTTACCTAAAAAATGGTGAATTTATGCATTTTTGCCCCCAAATAAGGGGAATTTCAGCCTTTATATCTCAAAATAAGGGGAATTTCTGCATTATTGCCACAAAACATTAGGAATTTCTGCCTTTTTGCCCCAAAATAAGAAAATTTCTCATTTTTTTCCGTGAAAAAAGTGAAATTTCTGCAATTTTGCCCCAAAATATGTTAAATTTCTGCAATTTTTTCCCAAAATAAGAGAAATTTCTGGAATTTTGCCCCCAAATAAGTGGAATTTCTGAGTATTTCCCCAAAATAAGAAGAATTTCTGTCTTTTTGCCCCAACATATAGAGAATTTCTGCCTTTTTACCCCACAATTAGCGGAATTTCTGCAATTTTGCTTCAAAATAGGGGGAATTTCTGCCTTCTTGTCCGAAAATAAGAAGAATGCATACATTTTTGCCATAAAAAAGAAATTTCTTCATTTTTGCTCTAAAATAAGGGAAATTTCTGGTTTTTTCCTCTAAATAAGTGGAATTTCTGTCTTTATACCCCAAAACAAAGGGAATTCCTGTCTTTTTTGCCCCAAAATAAAGAAAATTTCTGACTTAATACCCTTAAATAAGTGAAATTTCTGCAATTTTGCCTGAAAATAAAGGAAATTTTTGCCTTATTGCCCCCAAATAAGGGGAATTTCAGCCTTTTTACCTTAAAATAAGGGGAATTTCTGCATTTTTGCCACAAAATATTAGGAATTTCTGCCTTTTTGACCCAAAATAAGAAAATTTCTGCTTTTTTTCCCTGAAATAAGTGAAATTTCTGCAATTTTGCCCCAAAATATGTGAAATATCTGCAATTTTGCCCCAAAATAAGGGAAATTTCTGGAATTTTGCCCCAAAATAAGTGGAATTTCTGAGTTTTGCCCCAAAATAAGGAGAATTTCTGTTTTTTTTGCCCCAACATATAGGCAATTTCTGCCTTTTTGCCCCACAATTAGGGGATTTTCTGCAATTTTGCTCCAAAATACGGGGAATTTCTGCCTTTTTGCTTGAAAATAAGAAGAATGCATACCTTTTTGCCATAAAAAAGAAAATTTCTTCATTTTTGCTCCAAAAAGGAGAATTTCTGCTTTTTTGCCTCTAAATAAGTGGAATTTCTTTCTTTTTCCCTCAAAACAAAGGGAATTTCTGTCTTTTTTGCCCCAAAATAAGGAAAAATTCTGGCTTATTACACTGAAGTAAGTGATATTTCTGCAATTTTGCCCCAAAATAGGGAAATTTCTGCCTTTTGCCCCCAAATAAGGGGAATTTCAGCCTTTTTACCTCAAAATAAGGGGAATTTCTGCATTTTTGCCACAAAATATTAGGAATTTCTGCCTTTTTGCCCCAAAATAAGGAAAATTTCTGCCTTTTTTCCTGAAATAAGTGAAATTTCTGCAATTTTGTTACAAAATATGTAAAATTTCTGCATATTTGCCCCAAAATAAGTGAAATTTCTGCAATTTTGCCCCCCAAAAAAGAAAATTTCTGTAATTTTGCCCCAAAATAAGTGGAATTTCTGAGTTTTGCCCCAAAATAAAGAGAATTTCGGTCTTTTTGCCCCAACATATAGAGATTTTCTGCATTTTTGCCCCACAATTAGGGGAATTTCTGCAATTTTTCTCAAAAATACGGGGAATTTCTG